>NW_009649320.1:2730326-2771115 GCF_000708025.1 Charadrius vociferus | reverse complement strand
GAGTAGAGGGGCAGAATCAACTCCCTTGACCTGTTGGCCACAGTTCTTTTGATGCAGCCCAGGATATGGTTGGTCTTCTGGGCTGCGATCGCACATTGCTGACTCATGCTGAGCTTCTGGTCAATCAGCACGCCCAGGTCCTTCTCCTCAGGGCTGCTCTCCAGCCATTCCCTGCCAAGCCTGTATTTGTGTTTGGGATTACCCCGACCCAGATGTAAGACCTTGCACTTGGCCTTGTTGAACTTCATGAGGTTGGCTTGGGCCCACATATTTTCACACATCCTGTACCCCAGCCCCTGAGCATCCTGGTGGTCCTTGGTTGGCTTTGCTCCAGTAGGTCAATATCCTTCTTGTACTGGGGAGCTAACAACTACTCTCCCAAGTGCTGAGTGGAGGGAAGCAGTCACCTCCGTGAACCTTCTGCCATTACTCTGGCTGGTACAGCCCGAGATGTCCAGGCTGACTTTCTCCCTCACATAGACACACTGCAAATTCACCTTTAACTTGTCCACTGGGATTCCAGGTCTTTCTCTGCAAAGTTTCTGTCCAGCCAGTCAGCCACCAGCCTGTTCCATTTCGTAGGTTAAGTCCATTCCATCTACAGGACTTTACATTTACCTGTGCTGATCAATCAGAAACCAGTGCTCCTTATCTTCCAGCTTTGTACTGTCAAAGCCTCTAATGCACTAATAAGTCCTAATTGACCTGACCAACCTCAGCTAAGACCCCTACCTATGCCTGCTACGCATAGGCATAGCATAATTTAAGTTCAGGCCCGCATTTGCCGTCATCTGTATTCCTTAATTGTTGTTTGAACTTGTTAATTTAACTTTGAATTCTGCTTGTGACTGTGCTGGATGATGACCAAACTGTCAATAGGATCCATCCTGCTTTGCGCATCTGTCTGGTGCACTGTGGACCAGCACACTGCTGGACATTGCCTGGATTGTGTAGTTCTTGCTCTTGCCTTCCAATTCACCCTTAAGGAAGAGCATAACTCTTGCTGCATGCTCTTTTAATAGAGCCAGTGTAGTACTTCAGCCATGTAGACTATCTCACCAAATCTCTCTAATGTCACTCAATCATAGCTGTGCACCATTCATGAATTTCTAATTCCTCTTCTGTTTCCCATACTGATGTGCTTGTGTAGTGACACTTGAAATGGACCCCCAGTTGTTTTGCTTCCACATAAGGAGTGTGAGGACCACTTCTTTAATGTGCCCCCATACCGTCTTTTCTCTTTAGTCACCATCCTTTATCATGTGTCATTAAAAGCCCTACTGTTCAGATTAGGGAGCTTGCTGTCAAAGATGGTCTCTCCTTGTTTTGTCAGATGAACTCCTGTTTTTCCAGCAGTCCTTATTTCTTAGGGAGGGTCCTTTGGTTATAAAAGCTAAAGACCTAGCTGAAGCACAAGGTTTACAGCCAGGTGTTGGCCTGGAGAATGTTCCTGCCTCTTTATGAATGTCTTCCCTTTCATCAGCAGTCTAAGGAAATGCCACTTAAGCTTCTATGTCTTTCACTTTTCTCTTACCCCCCAGAGTCCTGTTCATTTGCTGTAGTGGTAGAATTTTAGAAGTAGGAAACCCCTACAGTTTCCAGACTTATGGTATGGTCATATTTTCCCACTTCTTTCTGAGTGCGGAGCTCTTTTATCATCTTCCAAAAGTCATTGTTTCCACTAGACGCAATATGAAGTCCAAATTCTAATAGAATGTGGAGCTACATGGGTCTTGATCTAAATCAACAGGGCTATTTCTATATTGCTAAACTTTCTTCTCTCTGTTGATTGAAAAAGATTACATAAAATACTGGAAAGGACATACATGAAGCTGGACGATATGACACAAGATATAAACAATCTAATCCTAAATAATCATCCCAAATCATTAAGCAATGTTACAGCTACAATTGAGTTACATTTGTACTAAGGCATTTCACTGCATTAAAAAGGAGTCTATTCTCTTGTACCTGTGATTTAAACATTTTTCTTTTTCAACAAGACCTTAAAAGGCTCTTAATTCATAGTACAAATGAGCTTTGCGTGTTAATTGGTGTTGAAGACCTGTTTATGCCTATTAGGGCATAATTATTACTAGCAGGAAAAGTGCCATCTGGAGGTCCCCTTGAGACAGTCCATCAAGTCAAACTATAAATGGCATTACAAAGGTATTGACAATGATACCTTAAGAATAAAAAAATCCCTGTAGATATCACCCTGTGATTCTGTGACCAATTCATTTTGTCTTCACCATAAGTCATAATATCCCCTCAGAGGACCAGTTACCAGAAAGCTGCTACCTGGGAATAAATGCATGTACATGAAAGGAACCAGAAGCAGCAGTAAAAGGGAAGAGCACTAAGGAAATGCATCTATTGCATTCAGCTGTCAAATGCCTGTAACGTGCATTAGTTTTAAATACTCAATAATATGGGCATTATTAATATTTCACTGCCTTTTCTGGATTCAGAGTCAAAAGCAAACAAATTAGTATTATGTAAAGAAGATAAAGAGAATTTGAATGTTTGGTTTATACTCTCCAAGATACAGTACATTTTCAGATTCAAGCAATCTGTAACCTGCAGGACTGTAGGCAAACTGAAATGAACAAATAAAACAAATCTGCTGAGGCTTTATGCCGAGTGCATATTTGATTTTTTAGATTAGGCATGATGCTTCAATGTTATTTGCATTTAAAGAGAGGCAGTGTGTCACAGTTAAGGTCAAGATCTTTCCTTTATTAATTTTTAAAATGTTCCTTAAAAAAAAAAAACAACCAAACAAACAAAACCTTATATTTCACAAGAACTAATGTATATCTGATCTAGAAGTGAAAAAATGTAAAATGCTCTACAGACAAATTTTCAACATTTCAGTTTTCTGCTGGACTTTTTCAGTGAACAGTGTTGGATTAGAAGACTTCTCAGATTCCTTTATGGCCTTCTTTATCTGTCTTAATTACATTTTATTTCTGTGCCCTATAGAGTGGAAAATCTATATTAATTTACACCCTGAATTAAAGAATTAGAGACACTTTAAATTTAAAAATACGTATGAATATACTTATATGACTGTTCATAAGTAACTACTGTTATCAAAAAGGAAAGTACATCCTCTTATAATTATCCTGTTTATAAGAGACATGATTCAGTAAGATCAGAAGACTTTATTCTTTCTGAAAATTTGAACATTTGAAAATATTTCACCCTCAGCCTCCAATGCTTAAGTTACTTAATGTTCATACTCATAAATAATGTTATCTTCACATGAAAAATACTCTTTATTAGCAATATTTTCCTTTTTACTTCTCTCAGTTTTCGTAGGAATTTAGCAAAAAAATAGGCAAGAAATTTAAATTCAAATGATAGCCAAGTTAGCAGCCCAGAACAAGAATTTTCACTATGGGTTAATTACACCAAAATGGTTACGCAATACCAATAGACATCCACATTTTCTTGAGTTTGGTTCAGCAATATACAGGTCACTACACATTTGCTCTCTTATAAGAATAGACTGATAGAGAAAGAGAAAGAAATATTAACCAAGAATAACTGCAACCCCATACACCTTGTCAGACATTACTTCAATTTGAGTTTCTCTTTGGACTACTCTCTAAACTAGATGGAACCAGGCTTGTAGTAAAATGTTGCTATGTTACTCTAGAAAATGCTAGTGCTAAATTTATAGACTTACTTTTTAATTATTACATTTTACTTCTTTTTATGCATATTATTACCTATGTTATTGAGCAATTGTTCTTTAGAATAAATTATGATGTTAAGTGACTGGTAAGGTGTCAGGCATTGAAATAGATATTTTCATTCCTTTTAAACAGAATTAAATAAGTGTGTATTGACAGACTGTGAAGACTATAGCTTACCAGTTGTGTTAACAGAGTTATCTCCCAGACTGAACCACACTGGCCTGTTGGTCCAAACTGCTAGTCCAGCACCAATATACAAAATAAAAAATGACCAAATGCACCTTTTTCAATGTTCAGTCTGTTGAGATGATATTCCACAACCAACCCATAATCTTCTTAACATTTCAAATAAAAAATGTTCATTTTAAAGCAATGTTTTGATTTGTGTTTTAATACAAATGACATTACACATGAATACCAGTCTTTTATCAGTTTCTACTGATGAATTCTATATTTAAGTAAAATTATAAGAACACCAAAACAAATAAACAAATGAGAATCCTCACTTATCTTTGGAGGCGTAAGTTATAATGCAATTCTATTGTGCATACTCTGATTTCCAGAACCTTCACTATTCTTCAAATTTGGTGTGTAAAATCTTTCTGAGACACTGAATCATTGAAAAAGATCTCTTTAAAGTTAGATTTTATTAGAAAATAATGTTGATAAAATTATGATAAGCTTCTTTTCTTGTAGTTACTTGTATTGTCTCCCTCATTGTTCCTTGTGTAGTAGTTATTTTTGGTGATTCCAGGTTTATAAAAGGAAGATGTCTAGAATACAACTATGAAAAAATAGACCTTTTCAGGAAGAACAGCTAGTAAAGGAAAACAAATCTTCCCTTGTATGTGAAATGCAAAAGTCAGAAAAAAACAGACCTATTCAAATTTCGATATTGAAAATAATAATTAAAGAAAAAAAAAAAAAGATAAGTTCTGCCTACAGTATCAGTAGGGTCTGCATGTGCCACCCATCACAAAAAAAGAAGGCATATGAAGCAATCTATGAACCATGGAAATTTTAATTAGCCAAATATAAGGAATATTTCAGCAGTTATACCAAGTCAGAATTCATGTCATCTAACTCTGCATTTTCACAGTGTAGATAATAGTATCTAAGTTATTTTAGACTTTTCTTTGAAAAATAGGCACTACTGCAACTTTTTTTTTTTTGTTTTTTTCTGATACTTTTCAGACATCCACACAGGATAAGATGCATCACACTTTAGAAACATCTATCTTTCTCTGCTGTTTGTAAGACTGGATGGATATCTCAGAGGTAGTCAGCTACATTTGGTCAGGGTTTATTACAGTAAATCCCTCCCTCTCCATTTTAACAGCTTTGTTGAGAATTAATTGATACAAAGGAACACTAAGACAAATACAAAGGTGTCCTAAATTCACTCTGCAGTTGGAAGGAACCGAACAAGAAGGTGAAAGAAAATGTAAGAACAGCCATGAAATGACGAAGTTCATAAATCAAGGGAAGCGAAGGGGAGGGGAGGCGAGGCAAGGCAAGACAAAGGCAAGATATTTTTAACAATGTTGTGCAATTTTTGGTTTTGGAAGTGTAAGAAAAATGTGGGCAAAAATCCACCAGACAACCCAATGCTCTTACAGAATCTACCTTTGAGACAGAGTACATGTTCCTTTGAGTTCCCTTCTAGTCCTATTTACATGTTCATAGAATTTATGACTTCTGCAAAGAAACAGTGTAGCCTCAACTAGTAGTCAGATGGACAATGTAACTTCCAGATTATGAGGCTTCACAAATTAGGTTCAGTCTGACATCCATCACTGGAGGCGGTCACTCACTTTTTCTGTGAGTTTTGACCTGAGAGTACAAGACATATTTGATCATTCCACACAGTCCGGCACTTTATTTTGTTCTTAGTGATTTTGCATAAAACTTTTCAGACTTAAAATTACCTGTTTTTTTTCTCACTTCTGTATATATATATATATTTTTTTTTAACTACTGACAGATCTGTTTAAAAGATACACATAATGTGATCACATTTCAGTCAAGAATACTGTATCTCAAAGATGATTTTTCAGTTGCAGTTAAGAAAACGATATAATGTTCAAATTCATTCTCTGAAGTGAAGGCTTCCACATCAAAGTGAAACTGTTACATTATTTTTTGCTTTTTAACAAAAATACATTATTATACTCCTGTATGGCTGGTTCTACAAAATAAACTTCACAGCAGAACAGAAACTAATCAACTTTTAGTCCTGTTTGTAGCATACAGTTTGCAAAGCTTTCCCAAGTGATACCAAGCTTACTGGTCAATGACACCGAGTGTACTCACTCTGAGCTGATTATATTCTGCTTTATAGTTACCAATTAGAGAAACCAATTACAGCTCCAAACTGTGTCAACAGAGTTTGACCTAATTTGATCCTGGTTAATCAGTTACATAAACAAAATCTCTTAACAGAACAAATTGATATTGAGTTAAAGAATATGCAATACACAATATAAACTCCAGACCATACATTAGCTATAAAAATGTAGTCAAATGTATTCATTAGAATGACTTTATTGAAATGTAAAGGAGTACCCTGGGAAAAAAGCATGCTTGGAGAAGCACACAGCTTACTACAGTACCTACTATCTTATCTGCTCAGAATCTTTTCTATTGAGCTGTTTTGTAAGAGATAGTACCCCTTAAGCTCATTTTTTTTTTTTTTTTTCTTTTTTTTTTTTTTAATCTGAAAAGATCTAGGAATATAGATTTTAAATTAGTGTGTCAAAAGCTGATTGTAAAATTAGAACTAGGAAGTCTATGGGTACCCATCTGCCAAATGTATGAGCTATTTGGCAACTTCTTAATTTTTGTATTTTATGAGTATTATGTTGTGACTGGCCTAATTACATTTTGGAATTCTCAGCAGCTACAGACATTCACAAAGACCTTAAGTTTGGAGTAATATATAAAAGACAAAAAATCCATGTACTTTTGTTTCTCATGTTAGATATCAACTCCCACGCAGTAAAAAACTGAAAAAAAAGTTAATATCAGTTCCAGACAGCAATAGAATCACAGAGTATGAACAGAAGATGGAACATATGAAATCAGGGTTGTTGAGCGTGGAAGGGAGAGGAATGTGTGCTCTAGAAAGAAAACAGAAAGGAAGACAGAGGATAAAAAAAATAATCTTGCTGAAAGCTTATAAAAGGTGGACATTTCTGAAGGGAAGACTATGATAAAGTACAGTGATCATAAAAACAGATGAAAAAAGAACCAGTAAAAAAACCAGAACTATTAAAAAAGAAGCTAGTCTTCAGCAGCAGTTTATATGTGATAAATACCTTGATGTCAGATGAGGGTCATTCCTGAGGTTATCTCAGCTGGAGAGGAGGCTGAATACCAGCTGGAGAGACCAGTCTTTTAATTATAGTGGAATCTGACTTAAGTTAGAAGGAATCTATCTGCTTTACCAGTAGGATGACTGAAGTTACCTTATTTATCAACCTAAGGGTCCTAGGTATGAGTAATGTCAATTTTGTCTTAGTGGAAAGCATCTTTTCAAAGAAGACTGAATGAAAAATGTCAGTGTTTATCAGTAAGCACTCATTCATAATACCTTAATATATTTTTCATTAATACCATCATGTTCATTATGCACTTCTGCAGTCCTCAGAGTATTTTGCTGCAAGAGAAACAGCATTAAAACTATCTGTAACATCCACAAAAATTAGAGGGTTCAGGCTATGAATTTTTGATGAACAGTAAATATTTGTCAATCAGCATTATTGGTTAAATAAATAGTATGACACACTAGATCTCCATAAATAAACTCTTCATATATACAGCTGCTACACTTCTAAAGGGAAGAAGACTGATATTGCTAAATACCATTGTGCAGACTTGCATTTTATAATAACTTATTCTGAAGACACATAATGAACTGAACATTGTGTTATACTATGATTTGGAACAAATGTACTACAGAGAGATGAACAGCAAGATAAAATCTCAGTGCAGTTTTCAAAAGATTATTTAAGTCTGCAAATTTATGCTTTACTGATGAATCTGCATGGCATAGGCATTGTACAGTGGCATATGGTGTAATTGTCACATATACTTCCAATAGTAATTTATCCTTTTCCCAACGTCTTTTTTTTTTAAAAAAAAAAAAAAGAAATGCTTGCCACTTTCTAATAGGATGGAAGGATATTGATGTGAGATATCCACACACACAAAAAAAAAAAAAAAAATTAATCTCAGTCTCTTTTCCAAGGCCTGAGATAAAACCCGATGAATCTAATGAAAAAATCCAATGAGCCTTAAAGGCTTTGATTCCAGTGTCAAGTGGGGTCTTAGTTGCATGACTAACACAAGTACTTTCTGAACCATTTAATAATGCTTCATCATCCTGCTCTCTTACTCAGGGTAGGGAGTTATTGATCATATTCCCCATGTAGTGGCCAAATTATCTTTCTGAACTGACTCTAGAGGTTCAGAAGGCAAGATATTTGAACAGGAATTTCTTGTATTGTAGTACCAGTGTAATTTCCCTCTAGAAACATGAATGCTTCCATTTGTTTCAAGGACTTTGCAATGAGCTCTCCCTTTCTTTATCTTTCTGCAGTTCCATTGACTGTCATATATTACTTTTTATTGCCACTAGTGAGAAAAGTATCATGAACTTATTTGTCACAACCCTAGCAAATAGTAAAAAAAGGGAAGTTATTAAAGGATGGGTCTGATTGTGTTTTCTTCTAATCCACTCAGGAGAACACAACAAGATATTTTTGGATGAAAATTTGGGGAGTATGTGTGTACTGATAGTGCAAATTATGATCTGTCTGAATGCAACAAAACTTGGCATGCAGACCACATTCTTATTCTTCTAGAATTTAATAGAATGCTGTAAGAAAAAGCAGTGTAACAAGGTGATCTCTAGTAAGGGATTAGGTGAATCTCCAAGTCCAGACAAGTTGCTGAGACAAATAACGCTGGAACAGGGTTGGGATACAGTGAATGACCCTGACAATCTATATAGGTGGGAAATGGAATAAGATAGCTGGAACTTCATGTGAGAGATCTTAATAGCTGTGGCCAATGCTACCACTTTCGTGGTAAGGTTCTGTGATAATGGGAATGTTTCCTCCTACTCCATTTCCCAGCTATCCTGCTCTTATCTTCTCTCTGACCCTCATATCCAGACAACTCACAAGAGTCTTTGAGAGTCTTTGAGACATTGTGTCCATGATTAAGCTGGGCGTCAGGGTTTTCAAAAGTGTACAGGATACAAAAAGACCTTGTAATGTGCTTATATTCCTAAATTATCCAGGTAGAATTTAATCAATGCAAATACAGCTAATGAAGGAACTACCCATATAGTATGTAGATACCGTCCTGAAACAACATGAAATAGTAAAGGGCTGTAACTCAATCATATATTTTTTTACCCTAAGAGCTTTAATCACCTATGAAGTTCACAAAAGGGAACTGTGGTTCCTGAGTTGCCTCATGGTTCAAGAATGGTGGGTGAATTCATTTTCTAATCATTCTTTACTCAACTTCATACTTGGATTTGGTGTAGCTGGAGTGTCTTTCACCTTTAAAAAGTGTTTCTTATCATTCAGAGAATCATTGTTGTAGCTAAAGGCAAACTTTGTACATCTTAAAATAATATGATATATAAACTATTAGTGTTTTATCTGTCACAGTCCAAGTCATTTCAATATAAGGAAAATTCTTCCAGAGAATATACTAAACATTTATAACCTGCTCTCATTATAATGTTTCTTTCATTACAATTTTTTTTTTTAAAAACATTAAACAATTACATCAGGTGGCAAAATACATGTCTTTAGCCTTTTTTCCTGGAGTTGTCACAGGTGAGCTTTCCCAAGATTCAGTTATTTCCTCTTATTTTCCTTCTCCTTTACTCTAAAGATAAAGTCTACCCGGTATTAGATTTTTCTGGATAAGTAATATTTGGGGGACTTTTACATTGCATTATACATAACATTGCTTTTGTTAATAAAAACAATGAAAGATAAAGATTTTTTGTGTGGATAGAGTTTAATTGTCTGATGGACACAGCCTTGATTGCTGGAGTTACGTACTGTATGCTATCAGTAACTCTGAACCAACTCCAGCAATCAAGGCTGTGTCCATCAAAGAATGAAAACAGGTACACATTTATAAAGTAAAAAAAGAATAGAAGATTAAACATGATTTTCTTTTTTTTTTTCCATACCAGATAATTGAAGCATTTAAATATATAATCAAGCTGTTTTCCTAAATATTTCCTGATGAAACCAAATTACTATTTTCCACTTAAAATTAACATAATGGAAAGTTTGAAATTTCCTTAAAAAACTTATTTAAAATTAAACAAAAAAGCAGTACTATTTACTGGGTTATTGCTACATCTTCATATCTCAATATGATAACATTTCCTTTTACATAATTTCTTGTCTCCAATTTCACTCTTCTTTCATACCAAGAAAACGAGATGAATAGGGTTAGGAATATTTTCACATTAAAGCAGAAATTAAGCTTCTACCACTTATCATTCTTCATCTCCCTCTTTCTTTAATATGCAATCTTGCCTCTCTTAATTTCTAATTTAAACATGGAAAAAATGTGAAGTGCACACTGGTAATATATATAAAAATGTATTCATCTATGTATAGGAATGTATATTAATTTAGTTTTGCTAAAGAAAAGACACAGTGTTTTCATCTGACTTGAAAATCACCATTATTCTAGTGAGTATTTAACAGCTGAAGAAAGAAATTGTAAAATCACTAGCATAAAACATCGATGATTTGTAAAATTATTAATCTATTCTAGTCCGCTTTCAATTTTTATAAGAGTTCTTACATATATATAACAGAGCCTTGAACTTGACCCATGATGCTGCAATCAGAATAATTCAGACATATTCAGTCTGGGCATAATAAAAAAAAAAAAATAAATAAAGATTTGTAAACATATATCAATCAAGAAATTATGACAGTGATTTTTTTTTCTATATCTCCTGTTTGACAGCAACCAAAAATAGGTAACAGAATTTGAAGTCACATTAAAGACACGAGTATTCTTAAATAAACTTTGTAAGTAAATGTCCAAGGAAGTAAATTAAACCTTGTGTACTCCTTAGCACTGACAGAAAGCAGCAGCAAGCACCCTGCATCAATATAGGTAAACCAGCTTCTCAGTTAGCTCTGTGCCATCTGCTGCCTGGGAATTACTGACCCTGGGGACAATACCTCCAGGATCGTGCTAGGGATCTGATTTCCCAGGTCTGAGGGAGCACAAGCTTGCTTCAGCCAGGAGCAAGCTGTGGCTGTTCTCAGACACTGTATTCCACCTTAAAAATATTTGGGGTCAATTTATGAGCATAAACACAGCTTTAGCATTCTGGTCTGCATAGATAGATGTTAAATGGGTGGACAAATTTTACCTATAATGATCTCTTCAGGAGATCCCAGATACCTAGTTAGGACTAATGAGATAAATTCCACAAATTTCCTTAAATAGTCTGTCCTTGGTTTTTTTATTGTTGTATACTTCTCATTACTGATAGTTGGAAGAATCTTGCCTCGAAGTGAAGACTTAACTCATCTAACTTGATTTATCTAATTGTCTTGGGCTGACTAGAGGATCATAATAAATGTGGGGTTTGGTGTCCATAGCAGGGGTGATATTTATATATGTAAGTTTAACTTACTTAAAGTTGATGGGACAGCATGTCTGTGTTTTCTATGCTTAGTCTATCTACACTGCAGTGGTTGGATCATATTGTCACACTTGAGCTCCTGAAACTGCATAAAAGAAGAGTAAGTGAAATCACTCTGCAAAAAAAAATAATCATATAACATATACAGAATGATAGGTTTTGCTATAGTCTCCTATGTATTATTGCCCTGAGCAACAGGAACATTCACTTTATGAATACTGATAAAATTAGCTCAACTCTGAATGATCCCTTAAACTAAATAAGGGATTTCAGTATGTGGATTGAAGTAATAATAAAGACAAAATATAAAGAAAAGCCAAACTCTCAACTGCAATGATTTACAGTTATTTTTGGAAAAGGCCAGTATGAATTCATGGTAAGAATTATAGTCATCTTGATTTATTTGGCTTAGTTTTCTGTAAGTATATCTAGACAGTAAACCTCAGTATTCAGAGTATAAGGTAGTTAAGAGTAACAACTTGCAAGTATTGAAGATTTTGTACTGCTTTCTGTCTGCTAGAGAGAATGCTGAGCCTACTTCCTATGCCAACGTATGACTGAAGCGCATAGTGTACACCAGATGATTTATTAACTGATATTTTTCTGAGATATGGGTCATGTAAATTTGTGTTTCTATTGTAGGATAAGGATTTATCTAGTACACCTACCACTTTAAATTTTAGAATTAAATGTTAAATTTTCAATGATAAGAACTCATTTATATTTCAAAGGATTTCAGCCAAATACGTATTTGCATACTTTACAAAGTATCTAATTGATGTATATATGTATGTAATTTACTTAGGTATGTAACTGATATATGCAAAATTTGGTGGAGCAGCTAATCTTGAAAACCATGTCCAGGCACATGAATGACAAGAAAATTATCAGGAATAGTCAGCATGAATTCATCAAGGGGAAGACATGTTTGACCAACTTGATAAATTTCTGTGATGAAATGACTGGCTTGACAGACGAGGAGAGAGATGTGGATATTTCTACCTCGACTTCAGTAAGGCCTTTGGCACTGTCTCCAATACAATGTTCACAGGGAAGCTGCTGAAGTTATGGCTACATGAGCAGACAGTGAGCTGGGTTGAAAACTGGCTGAATGGCCAGACCCAGAGTGTGGTTATCAATGGGACTAACTCTAGTTGGAGGCCAGTGACTAGTGGTGTACCCCAAGGGTCAATACTGAGTTCAGTGCTGTTTAACATCTTCATTAATTATCTAGATGACGGGGCAGAGTGTATGCTCAGGAAGTTTGCAGAAGACACACAATGGATGATAAACCAGGGGATCATGCTGCTATCAGTGGGACCTTGAGAGGCTTGAGAAATGGGCTGACAGATCAATAAGGGGGTATGCCAAATCCTGCACCTAAGGAGGAATAACCCCGTGCACCAGTATATGCTGGGGACTGCCCAGCTGGAAAACAGCTTGGCAGAAATGTGTCCTGGTGGACACCAGATTGAACATGAGCCAGCAATGTGCCCTTGCTGCAAAAAAGGCGAATAGTTTCCTGGCGTGCAACAAGCAAGTCAGGGGAAGTGATCCTTCCCCTCTACTCAGCACTGGTGAGACCACACCTGGAGCCCTCTATCCAGTTCTGGGCTCCTCAGGGGAAGGGAGATATGTAGCTATGTGGAGAGACTCCAGCAAAGGGCCACAAAGATTACTAAGAGTCTGGAGCATCTGTCCTTTGAGGAAAGGCTGAGAGAGCTGGAACTGTCCAGCCTGGAGAAAAGAAGGCTCAAGGGGGATCTTGTCAATGTATGTAAATACCTGAAAGGAGGGTGCAAAGAAGACTGAGCCAGGATCTTTCAGTGATGCCCAGTGACAAGACCAGAGGCAATGGGCACAATGAGAACCTTAGTAGTGTCCATCTGAACATCAGGAAACACTTTTTTACCATATGGGTGACGGAGCACTGGCACAGGTTGCCCAGAAGTGTTGTGGAGTCTCCATCCTTGGAGATATTCAAAAGCTCTTTGGACATCGTCTTGGGCAACTAGCTCTAGGAAGCCCTACTTGGGCAGGTTATTTGGACCAGATGATCTCCAGAAGTCCCTTCTAACCTCAACCATCATGTGATTCTATGACTTTCTTCCTGTCTGTCTGATTAGTGAAGTATGCAGTTTTACAGAAAATTGATGATATATGTTCACTCTCAGAAAGATGAAGATGTAGATAAAAATGACTATTTTGCATTACCAGAATTAATATGTTAACTATTGCTATGCTCAAAACCTCATCATGGCAAATTTAGGATGTTCACTTAAATTAATTATAAGCATCTACAGTTTAAAATTGATCTGAGCAGTGGTTTGCTGGAATGGAGGCTAGAGATTTCCGTAGAGCGTGCAGGATTTTTGAAAATTTTTTGAACTCACTCTTTTCAGTATCATTCCATTCTGAAGATAAGAATTATATTTTTTAAGATGTACATGCTGTAGACCAATGAGTTAAGAGGTTCAATTTTAAAATATTCATCTTATGGGGAGTTCGATTATATTCAATGATCTAGAACTGTTCCTATTTATAAGCACAGTGATAACCCAAATATTGAAAATATTAGTTTAAAGCTTTTTTCTTCCTGACACGGACTAAGACTTACAGCTGGGATGCATCATGTCTGACATCCATAGTATCCAAGCAGTTCTGCCTAAATATAGCTATTTAAAATTAGTTTAGGTGCTATGAGGCTAGGTCTTTATAACTTAGCCTCCACAACTTTGCCTCCCAGAAATTAGTGAAGATTTCTGACAAACTGTTATGTCTGCCAGATGTATGTCTTCTTGAGCAGCCTAAGCGGGTAAAATAGCGAAATGTGCCTCTCTTCAAACATCTGAATCGAATCCTTGTGATTTGATGTGTATGCCCATACAAATACATCTAGTGCTATTTGTGTGACATATTTGACTATGGTCCATGCCCCTTTGTCTGCAACTACTTCTCTGGATGACCACAGGTATCCTCTTCAACTTCTGTTTTGCTTGACAGGTGTCTTGGATACTCTAGGTATCTCAAATGATGTTAGACACATAAGCAAGACCAAATTCTTTGAATCCCAGCAGTCCAAATTCTTGGATCTTAGTTCAGTTACTTAAACATTGAGGGATCATTTGAGATAACCTATGCAAGACCAGAGCCTTCCATTGACAGACGAAGACCAAGGGAGGATACCTTAGGGTATCTAGTGGAATATAAAATGGAATGGGATATGCATATGTAGGTAAATACTGACTCCTATGTGGTTGAACTAAGCGTGTCTACTAAGTATCTAAACTGCCACTGCAATTAATGGAGATCTAAACACTACAGTTAAAAAGAACTAGAGAGCTGGTTCAGTTCACCTTAGTAAAACAGACACATTTAGTTTGCAGAGCAGCATTCAAAACTCTGTTCACTATATTTATTTCTTTTACTATGAGTATGAATGTTTAGTTCTGAGCACCAGAATCAATATTGATTATCCTACAATTGCACAAAGTAGAGAAACAGAAACCTTAGGACCCTACTAAATGACTTCCTCAGCAAACAGCACTGATATTTCTTCAAAATCGCATATATCTAAATCATTAATTTTTGCAAAATAATTGTTGAATTATAGAATAATGCATGTTGGAATGGCTCTTTAGAAGGCATCTGGGCCCTCTGCCTGCTCAAAAAAGGGCCAACATAGCTCAGGCTGCTCACAGCTGTGCCCAGCTGGGCTGTGAGCATCTTCAAGGATGGAGGTTCCACAACTTCTCCAGCAGCCTCTCATGGTGTTTGACCACCCTCGTGGTAAAAAAAATCTCCAGATTTAATTGGTATTTCCCATATGGCAACTTGGATGTCCATGGCCTCTTGTCCTATTACTGTGCACCTGCAGGAGAACTCTGCACCTGCAAGATGAGTCTTTTTCCCCACACTCTACCACTGGGTAGCTGAAGCACCCTTAGCTTAGACCCAACTCTCCGCATGGAATCATAGAATGGTTTAGGTTGGAAAGGACCTTGAAGATCATCAAGTTCCAACCCCCCTGTCATAGACAGGGACACGTCCCACTACACCAGGTTTCCCAAGGCCATGTCCAGCCTGGCCTTCAACACCTCCAGGGATGGGGCCTCAACAACCTCAACAACTGTTCCAGTGCCTTACCACCCTTAAAGTGAAAAACTTCTTCCTAATGTTTAATCTAACCCTGCCCTCTCCCAGTTTGTAGCCATTCCTCCTCATCCTATCACTACATGCCCTTGTAAAAAGTCCTTCCCCCGCTCTCCTGTAGGCCCCCTTTAGGTACTGGAAGGCAGCAATAAGATCTCCCTGGAGCCTTCTCTTCTCCAGGCTGAACAGCCCCAACTCTCTCAGCCTCTCCTCATAGGAGAGGTGCTCCAGCCCTCGGATCATCGTCGTGGCTCTCCTCTGGACATGTTCCAGCAGGTCCGTGTGCTTCTTCTGTTGGGGTCTCCAGAGCTGGATTCAGTACTCCAGGTGGGGTCTCACGAGAGCAGAGTAGAGGGGCAGAATCAACTCCCTTGACCTGTTGGCCACAGTTCTTTTGATGCAGCCCAGGATATGGTTGGTCTTCTGGGCTGCGATCGCACATTGCTGACTCATGCTGAGCTTCTGGTCAATCAGCACGCCCAGGTCCTTCTCCTCAGGGCTGCTCTCCAGCCATTCCCTGCCAAGCCTGTATTTGTGTTTGGGATTACCCCGACCCAGATGTAAGACCTTGCACTTGGCCTTGTTGAACTTCATGAGGTTGGCTTGGGCCCACATATTTTCACACATCCTGTACCCCAGCCCCTGAGCATCCTGGTGGTCCTTGGTTGGCTTTGCTCCAGTAGGTCAATATCCTTCTTGTACTGGGGAGCTAACAACTACTCTCCCAAGTGCTGAGTGGAGGGAAGCAGTCACCTCCGTGAACCTTCTGCCATTACTCTGGCTGGTACAGCCCGAGATGTCCAGGCTGACTTTCTCCCTCACATAGACACACTGCAAATTCACCTTTAACTTGTCCACTGGGATTCCAGGCCCTTCTCCACAAATAACACAACAGGTAATGAACAGCCAACTTCATAGCACTTATTACAACCCTTTGAGCTCTGCAATCTGTCCAATTTTTTATCCTCTCTACCATCCTTTCCAAACCATATATCACTAATTTGATTTTAAGAATAGTACAGGATACAATCTCGTTTTGATTTTCGACAATTAACAAAAATATTATTTACTTCAGTAGGACTTTTACATTATTATGTACTGTTCATTATAAGCAACAAACAGAAATTAGAATATTCTAATTGTATTGGAACTATGCAGGGTTATACAGATATTCACAAAGATGTGTGAGTAGAAAGACTCAGGAGGACAAAAGTTGCATTCACATCTTCATAATTGTCTACCACAGTACCCTTCATAGCAATTTAGATGACTGAAGTCCTGGCAGGCTCATCTTGCTCCAGCCTGAAGCTGCTGAGAATCATGATAACAACACAAGCATTCTTCCAGCAGTGAGACTGAGCTATGTGTATTAAGCTTATATATCTCATGGTACTGTATCTATGCTAGGGCTACAGCAAGAAGTAAAAATATTCCCTGCTGTCTTTATGCATTTCTAAGGTTTGGATAATGCTGTCATCTGAATATCTTTGCACTACTTGAATAGTATAAACCATTGTAGCAACCATTAGAGGAATCCCTCAAGGACACATTATCATGCCTTTTCTTTGGCTGAATCTTTCTTGTCATTATTCCAGAGAAAGAGAAGGAAATGGATCCCCTGACACCTGAATAGTGTTAGATGGCAATACATAGAACAGCAGTCTCAGCATACACTGTGGATAAGCCCACTACTGAAGCAATCTCAGTCACTGTTCCTGTACTGAGTGCTCTTAAGCTGTGGCAAAGGATGTGGAAATTCACCATGTACAAAAAGAATAATTGGCCCCTAAATGTAGCCTTTTCTCCCTTTGATGAATATGTAGCTTCCTTTGATGCTGATGGCAATTACTTGCATACATGAAGAAGAGGTTATCCCTGTACCTAGGAAAATTTTAGCGAGACTTTGTGAATAGACATTGTGAATGCAAAAGACAACTAGAAAACTGAATCTAAGAACAGAATTACATGGGATTGCCAGCATCTTTATACATGACTTTATAGTTAAATGGATTTTTTCTTCTAGGTTTTGTTCCTCCCTTCCCTTCCCTTCCCTTCCCTTCCCTTCCCTTCCCTTCCCTTCCCTTCCCTTCCCTTCCCTTCCCTTCCCTTCCCTTCCCTTCCCTTCCCTTCCCTTCCCTTCCCTTCCCTTCCCTTCCCTTCCCTTCCCTTCCCTTCCCTTCCCTTCCCTTCCCTTCCCTTCCCTTCCCTTCCCTTTCTGATTTTTTCTTCTTTTCCTTTCCCTTCCCTTCCCTTCCCTTCCCTTCCCTTCCCTTCCCTTCCCTTCCCCTGTAATAAGCTGTTGAGTTAATAAATGTGGCTACAGGATGAAAATTACAATGGAAACATTTCTTTACTGCACACCAAACAAAAGGAGCTAGCAATCACAGTTTCTTAAATATTGATGTAGGTGATTTTTTCAGACCTTCTATGTCACTTTACCACTACTTTTTCACACTTACCAAGTGTGAAAAAAACTTACTGGAGAAAGAAGTTCCTGTTATCACAAGTTTCAACCTAACGGTTTGTTTTATTGACAATGAAGAAGATATGAAGAAAAGCTAGGAGGATTGTAGGTTAGAGATACAGCATTAATTTAGTTACTTTATTGACATATACATATTTTTAAAAGTGAATCTATATATGGAAGTAGGCAACAGTTCATGCATTTTTTAAATATGTTCCTGATTTATTTGGTAAATTTAATGAATGTGTTTTATCAAAGTTATATATTTATAAGCCTATAAAATGTGTATCATTTTTATTTTACTAATGAAACTGTGAAAAAAATATTATGGCACTAGGAAAATTTAGTGTGCTTTGCACACATTTGGCACTATATAAGCAGTAGGACTGTGTAAGCTCAGAAGAGCTTACGTTTTCTGCTTATTAACATTACTAAATGACTATACTTAGAGATTGTAGTCACCTGTCTGTTTGTCCAATTCGATTCCCAAAACATTGACAAGGGAAGGGAAACTAAAGGAATTGTCGAGTTATGAGAATCAGCATTTGAATTGCTATAACACTGTTCTGCTCTGGCTCTGGAATTTACTATGGACTTTGTTAGAAACCTAGAAATATGTAAACTTGTCTTGACAAGATAGATGGTGATTGTCTTTTCTACTCCATAACCTTCAAGGAACAGTATTCTTGTGGAAGCTGGAAACTACCCAAAGAGTGATGGTGAATGGAATTAAATCCAGTTGGCAGCCAGTCGCAAATGGTGTTCCCCAGGGCTCAGTATTGGGGCCAGTTCTGTTTAATATCCTTATCAATGATCTGAATGAAGAGAACGAATGCACCTTCAGTAAGTTTGCAGACGACACCAAGTTTTTCAGGAGTGTTGATCTGCTTGAGGGTAGGAAGGCTCTACAGAGGGATCTGGACAAGCTGGATCAATGGACCAAAGCCAATGGTATGAGGTTCAACACGGCCAAGTGCCAGGTCCCGCCCTGGGGTCGCCACAACCCCATGCAATGCTACAGGCTTGGGGAAGAGTGGCTGGAAAGCTGCCTGGCAGAAAATGACCTGGGAGTGTTGGTAAAGAGCTGACTGAATACGAGCCAGCAGTGTGCCCAGGTAGCCAAGAAGGCCAACAGCATTCCAGCTGGTGAAGGGTCTACAGAATAAGTCTTATGAGAAGTGGCTGAGGGAATGGGGATTGTTTAGCCTGGAGAAAAGGAGCCTGAGGACACACCTTATTGCTCTCTACAACTACCTGAAAGGAGGTTGTAGAGAGGTGGGAGTTTTTCTGTTCTCCCAAGTAACAAGTGATAGGGCAAGATCCTCCTCAAGTAAAGCCAGGGTAGGTTTAGACTGGCTATTAGGAAAAAGTTCTTCATTGAAAGGGGTGCCAAGCATTGGAACAAGCTGCCCAGAGAAATGGCTGAGTCACCATCTCTGGAGATATTTAAAAGATGTGTAAATGTGGCACTTAGGGACATGGTTTAGTGATGGACGTGACAGTGTTAGGTTAACGGTTGGACTCGATAATGTTAAAGGTCTTTTCCAATCAATTCAAATCAAATCCTAAACAATTCTATAATTATAACTGTTTGTCAGTTGCTTCATTCACAAGAAATAACTAAATGTGGACAAGTATTGTAAATAGAACTTTGTTACACAAAAGGACAAATACGGGAGGAAGAAACTGTTCTTTGAAGGCAGGGAGGGGAGAAGGGAGGGAAGGAGAGAGATGTGGGTTCGACTGATGGACCACTAAGTGGGTACAGAACTGGCTGGATGGTCGCACACGAAGAGTTGTGGTCAATGGTTCAATGTCCAAGTAGAGACCAGTCACGACCCATGTTCCTCAGGGGTCGGTACTGGGACCCATGTTGTTCATCATCTTTGTTGGTGACATGGAGAGTGGGATTGAGTGTGCCGTCTGCAAGTTTGCTGTATGGCAAGGTAGACAACACTGGAGGGGAGTGATGCCATCCAGAGGGACCTGAACAACCTTGAGAGGTGGGCCTGTGCCAACCTCATGAAGTTCAACAAGGACAAGTTCAAGGTCCTACACCTGGGTCGGGGCAATCCCCAGCCCAAATACAGGCTTGGCAGAGAATGGATTAAGAGCAGCCCTGACGAGAAGGACCTGGATGTGCTGATTGATGAGAAGCTCAACATGAGCCAATAATGCACAATTGCAGCCCAAAAGGCCAACCATATCCTGGGCTACATAAAAAGAAGTGTGGCCAGCAGGTCAAGGGAGGCGATTCTGCCCCTCTACTATGCTCTCATGAGACCCCACCCAGAGTACTGCATCCAGCTCCGGGGCCCCAAACAAAGGAAGGACATGGACCTATTGGAGTGAGTCCAGAGGAGGGCCACAAAGATGATCAGAGAGCTGAAGCATGTCTCTTATGAAGACAGCTTGAGTGAATTGGAGTTGTTCAGTCTGGAGAAGAGAAGGCTCTGGAGAGACCTTATTGCAGCCTTCCAGTACCTAAAGGGGGCCTACAGGAGAGCTGGGGAGGGACTTTTTGCTAGTGCATATAGTGATAGGACAAGGGGTATTGGCTTCAATCTGGAACAAAGTAGATTTAGATCAGATATTAGGAAGAAATTTTTCACTTTGAGCGTGGTAAGGCACTGGAACACGTTGCCCAGAGAAGCTGTGGAAGCTCCATCCCTGGAAGTGATTAAGGCCAGGCTGGATGGGGCTTTGAGCAACCTGGTCTAGTGGGAGGTGTCCCTGCCTATGGCAGCGGGGGTGGGACTTAATCATCTTCAAGGCCCCTTCCAACCTAAACCATTCTATGATTCTATGAAGGAGGGAAGAAGGAAGGAAGAGAGGAAGGAAGGAAGCAGGGGAGGGAGGTAATAAAGGCCTTCTCGATTGTTTTAAGATATAAGATTATAGACTGGGGTTGTAGCTTGTGGATCCTGAGTGAAAAGTCATACCTTGCAGAACAAGATGCTTGGGATTCCCATTAATACTTTATTAAAACCTTTTCACATATTAACAACAATCTTAAGTCAATGGACACTGAGTTTAGAAAGACTCATTCATTTCTCAAATAACCCATAATAAACCAAAAAGAATCATCACACTGAAATACAATTATGATTGAGAATTTCTGTATTATTTTCAAAACCTACATTTAGAATCTGAAGTGTGTTCACATCACAAATATAGGTACCTAAATTACTCTTCTCACTCAGGTAGCTTCCTGTGTTAAGTTTTTGCTGTAATTGGTGATGAAAGAGATCAATCTTCTGAACTGATCTCTCTCAGACACTAATTTAGACTATTGTTACTTTTGAAGTCTGAAGTGCATATTGAAAAGACTCATCCCTTTCTCTTTAAGGTACAAATTTCACAAGCGCATAGCTTGACTTCAGTTTGAAACACACAGACATGGAGTGTTGCTCAAATCATACTAAGAGCTCCTGGATTTGTAGTACCTCCCATGATTCAGCCTTCACAGCAGAAACATATTTCCCAAAATTTGAGAAGTCATCCTTCTCTAGTGAGAATGCTTTATGGCCTGCTATAAAGTGGCTGAGAACAATGAGTGAATTCTTGGCTATTATAAACTGGCATAATTCCTTTACTTTCATTGGAGGTTACTCAGCTGAACATGTGCTCAGATGGTAAGAGGGTGATAACAACACTGAAATTTAACATGTTAATTCAGTGACCTTGGCATTGTAAAAATAATACAAACACTAACAATGGTTCTTCAGATAGAGGAGAAAGAACATTTTCCTTCATGTCAGTTTATTAGAAACATGTTTTTGTAAAATCAGTATTTAATCTGCTTTACTCTGTACCTACATGAAACATAACTGGGCTGGTTTTGAAAAATAATACGTATTAAAACCCTGGAATCGAAAAGGTTTTATGGCAACATCAGACACACATTTCTTCATAGCAAACTGTAATCACATGTTATCACAAATAAGACTAAAATTTGAAGAAACAACGATCAAACTATTCCAAAATTCATTTCCAGTTAAGATATCTCCTAATTTATTTTATTAGAAGCACACATCTACTGCCTCCTCCCAAAAAATCCCCAAATCCTGTCTATTTTATTGCAATAAAAGAAATCCTTGCAAAACTCCCCTTTGAAGCTGACAAAGACTGTGCTGCAGAATACAATGTTGTGATGGAGATATTCATTCTTCTTGGTGCAAGCAATCACTTCTCCATGGTGCGGCATAACACCCTGCATGTTTTTATGATTCAGTCCCAGTAACACTCTATCCCTGTTAGCATGATTAATCAGCCCAAACAGAATACAGCTTGGCTTTAACTATCCTGCTGTTTGCTGCAGAGCTGAATCAGTCAGGGCTGGTTAAGGAAGTCCACGCTTCCCTCTGTTGCACAGTATGGATATGACCTGTGACTCTTTGCTGTGATGATATAATATTATTTCCAAGCCGCTATCTAATTATCTTTCATACACACCACTTATTTGCTCACAGCGGAGGGCATTGCAATGTAAGAATTGGTCAGGAACTTTGCAGTGTCATAGTTTTTTGGTAAGAAATGCCTGTTTGTTAAAGAATAAAAAAAACCCCACATACTATCTCAAGGACATATCCTTTAATATTTTCTTTTCAGTTAAACCATTGAAAAAGAAAGTTGAAAACTCTCAACACTATTGAATGAAAGGTTGCTATTTACTACCTAGGTATAATGCATTTCATGTTGCTCCAGATCACCAACTGAGGTCTCAATGTTTTTGACACATTTTTTTTTTTTCTATTTTAACACCCTTTCCAGACAAGCAACAGAAGTAGATAGGCAGACCTTTGGGGTCTTTTGGCATTGTATAAAGTCTGAGAGTAATTGTTGTTAAATGCAATATTTAAATATATTACTCTAGACCTAACACAAGAAAGGGCTGTGGTTTTTGTTTTGTTTTGGTTTTGTTTTTTCTTAAGGTAAATCAACAAGGAATAAACATGGGTACAGTTCAGGAAAACTGAACTTGGGATTCACACTTTCCCCAGTGCAAGCATGGAGAGGTTAGATGATCTAGACTGATATCCCTGTTTGAGTCAATAGAAACAATTAATTACCCCTGGATGAGCATCTATTTCGTCGTAAAATAGGCATACAAGTTATGACATGTATCAGCCTCTGTAGGTGCTGAGGCTGACTATGTCAGATTTACACATCAGCTGCCTGAACACAAGGGGTCTATTCAACCTAGAGATCTGAGAGCAATGTGAGATGCCCTAGTACATACTGTTGACTCTGCTTTTGCTGCATTAGAGATGTTTGGGGGGGGAGATTCGCAGTTCCTGTTGAAGTCTGCCAGGTTTGTAGATCTGGTCATGTAGGGCACTTCGTGTAACACTAGAAATCCACAAATAATGTGAACCCCGGTGTGTATTTGAGCATGGGCTGAGCAGCTCTCTGTGTTCTGTCTATTGCGTTGCTGAGGACTACAATTCAGATGCCTAAATATTTATATCAAATGACATCCAAAATGCTTTGGAGTATTCAAGGCTGACAGATACGACACAGGACCTATGGAAAACCCATGGTCTCTTGGTATAAGTTAGGTGTAAGGTGGGATATTCTTGATCCTGTCAAATGTCATTACTTTCCTTACACATTGACAACTGAATAAAGCCTTAGAACTTCACGAACTATAACAGAATTTTAGACAACTAGTTTACATATAACTGCCAACTTTCCCACATTTTGTTTTTTTTTTGACTGGGAGTTGAGTCACCCTTAATTTCAAGAAACGGAGAATATATAAATGCCATCCTTGCCATCTTGTAACTCCATCTTCATGTAATTTCTGCTGCCTGGAATTTTCAGGCCCTTCAGCTAGTACAGACACCAAATCAGAGTGAGTTTCTGTAAATAGGGTCAATTATTAATATAGGTCATATTAAATACTAAATTCCATATATATATCAACTGTTTTCTTTTTTTTTTTCATTCTTATTATTACTGTTTATTTTAATCTGCCCTTAATGATATTTCAATGTAGACCTAACATGCTTTCAGCTGTAAAGTTCTGCTTCTGTAATAATTTGTAAAGTGTGGTCTTTATGCAAAACCTTGTCTATCACAAGTAAAGAAAATCTGTTTTAATGAAGACATAAATATCTGAATTACTTTCAAACCTAATGTTTATATGGAAAAGAGTAGGCCCCATAACAATACAAAAAATCTGACTCTAACACAGGACCATTGGAGGATTTCTGAAGTTTCAGGACTAGGTGAGATTACTGGTGGTTGTTACCAAAGTTCTCTGAAGGTTTTCATCTATTCTGTTACAAAGACATACACTGCTGTAAGTTTTCATGACAGAGGGCCTAGAAATACTTGAATATGTATGTCACCTACACACACTTGTTCAATTTAAACAGAACAATTTTATTATAAACATTGTTAAAGTTTTAGCTTGTTCTGTGCTAAACACTGAGTTCTATTCCATTCTGACAAAACAAATGAGACATAAAAATAGCCACCAAGGGTGGAATGTAATGCTTCTAGGAAACGACAGGAATAGTTATCCATCAGAGTTTTGAGAAACTTCACTTCTGCTGGCTCCCCTCTACTTCCAGCTACTACAGCAGTTGGTGTAAGCCTGAACAGACTATCTTCACCATTTTGTTCAGCCTTTAGATCACTCCGGCTTGTAAGGTCTAACAAGTTCCAGGGTAACTTATGGCAGTACAGAGTGCTTAATTGCTAGTCATTGCTAGTAATTCCTTAAGTTTACAAGGTAAATGTTAATGTGTCTTTTTTTTTACTCTTGTTAAAAACCCAATTTTCATTCACATCTTTTCAGGATGTCTGTTTCCTTTTCTTTTCAGTAGTAAAGCAATAGTGGATTGTTTATTTTATATTATAATTTTCTTAGGATTTTTACACTGAAATTGGACTTTATTGCATATTTATTTCTTTTCCTATTTTTGGATTACTATTAATGTATTTTTATTTGTTTTTTAAAATGTGGTAGGTTTCTATTCTTACTCTGTCTCATACTATAGTAATGTTCTAGGTGATGTAGATATTCAGTATTACTACTACTAAGAACACATTAAAAGAATTTAATTTTATGCTTTCTTATTGTATTGGGTGTAGGTGTCAAAGCACAGGCTGCAGGGATGCTGCAGGGTGCTGTCTGTGAGAAGAGGCCATGAGGTGCCCATGCCAGACACATCTGGTTCCAGCTGACTCCAACAGACCCATGGCAGGGCACAGCTGAGCTCCTCAGCCAAGATGGTGATACTTCTGTGAAAACATAGTTAAGAAAGGGTAATAAGCACCAGGCACAAAAAAATCTGACAAGCAGAGGGGGAGGGGAAAAAAATACTGAGAAACAGCAGAGGTAATACCAAAGTTGGTGAAGAAGGAAGGGGAGGAGGTGCTCCAGGTGCAGGAGCGGATATTTCCCTGCAGTCAGCGGAGGACCATATCAGAACAAATAGTCCATGGAGAACTCCATGCTGGAGCAGACTGATACAGCCTGTGGAGAACCCATGCTGCAGTAGGTTTATCCTGAAGGACTGTAGCCCATGGAGAGGACCTACACTGCAGCAGGAGAAAAGTGTAAGGAGGAAGGAGTGGCAGAGACAAAGTGCTATGACCTGACTGCTGCCCCCTATTCCCCCTGCCCTGTGCTGTGCAGGGTTGAGGGGTAGAGGAGTTGGGAATGAAAGAGAGACATTGAGTCTGGGAAAAAGGGAGGTGGGGAGACCTTGTTTTATTCTTTTTGTCTTTGTTTCTCACCATTCTACTCTTTTTTTTAATTGGTAATATATTAAATCAGTTTTCCCCGAGTTGAGTTTGTTTTACCCATGATCGTAATTTGCGGGTTATCTCCCTGTCTTAATCTTGACCCATGAGCTTTTTCATCTTATTTTCTCCCTCTGGCTTGTTGAGGAAGGGGAGTGAGAGAGCAACTGGGTGGGAGTTTGGCCCTTAGCCAAGGTCAACCCATCACATTTATACATATGATGACAAATACCAACATTATAAACTGTGTGAGTTTCAGTATGTCTCATTGGACACAGCTAGCTTTGTGTAAATTTTGTGCTATTAATCATTTATGGAGACAATACAGTAACTGGGGAAGGATGATGGTATCTGATGTGTTCTGTGTTCTACCAACCAGTGTTGTTAATGGCCCTTACAGAAAAACAGCAACAGTATTATTTATTTATTTATTTGTGGTTTTATTGTTTGTTTGTTTCCTGAACTGAATTTGTGCAAGCATAACCAGATTGAAAGCACATTGTGACAGGGGAAAACAGTAAATAAATAAGTATGCAAATAACACGCTTACAATTTCCAAGCTTCAGACAGACTGTTTAGTGCAGTTTTATAAAAATGAACTCTCATAAGTAAAGTCTTGGGAAACACTGCCCTGAATGGGAGAGCAAGTCAGTCATAGAATCACAGAATATTTTAGGTAAGAAGGGATTTTAAAGATCATCTAGTTCCTACTCCCCTGCCATGGACAGGGACACCTCCCACTAGACCAGGTTGCTCAAAACCCCATCCAGCCTGGCCTTGAACACTTCCAGGGATGTGGCATCCACAACTTTGCTGGGCAATTTGTTCCAGTGTCTCACCATCCTCATACCGAAAAATGTCTTCCTAGTATCTATTCTAAATCTACACTCCTCCAGCTTGAAGCCATTTCCCCTTGTCCTATCACTATATGCCCTTGTAAAAAGTCCCTCTTCCAGTCAGGAAGGCCCAGGAAAGCAGAAATAATCTCTGAAGTTTTACGAATAAAACACTCATAAAATCCTAATCTGGAGGCAAAGAACATAGTCTGACCCTGTTTATCTTACTAGAGGATACTATAGATGTATTTGTTAAGACCTAGAGATCTCAATTAGAACTGAAAACTCATTACCAAATACTTTGGGGGCTGTTGGGACATCCCCAGACAGTTAATTTGACCCTGAAAATATCAGAATAACAACAAACCAAGAAGAAAATTCTAAACAAAATCAGATTTTCTTTTTTAAATCAGGCTTTAAACAGAAAAATACATTTTTTCATAGCAAATATTTGGAATGTTTGTCCTAAATAAAATTTAATTTTCTCAGTAAAATTCAAGCAAATGAAACCTTTTCATGAGCCGAAAGATCTATTTTCTATGCCAAAAGAATATGTGAATGACATAACATTCCCTTCATCACAAAAGCATGCTAAAAACTGGAATCACAACATGTGACAGTGTTCAGCGTGACAGATTGTGAAATACACCCATATTAAACACAATATGCCGAAAATGTGATTTCTTTGTAGCTACATTTCACCATAGGATTCCTTTAAATATTAGTCCTCTGATACTGCTCAAAATTCTCGGTCAGCTCAGCCGTAGACTGGTTCTGATTAGGCAGCACCAAGCAGTTATCACCTCTTTTTTCTCAGTCATTGTCCTGTGAACATCAAAATAGAACATCATTTTGTGATGAGCTGGGAGACTGCTGAAATGTAGGAAAGTAAATTTTCATTTAAAAGGGCAGAAAAGAATGGGAATACATACGGAGCAGCTTTCAATCTGTTCTAGGTTAGAATTGTATTATGAATTAAACCAAAGTAAATACTAAAACTGAGAAGAAACCGTTAACATTTTGAGCTGACATTTTCACCTTTCCTGGCAGCAAAATAGGAGTCCTGCTTCGTTAAAGAGCACACGGTAACACTCTGTCATGTACTTTTAATAGGCCTTATAATATCACAGCTAAACTCAGAGGTAAATAGACTCTGTCATAAAACCTTAAAATTTTGCTGACTTTTTATGACACAGATCCCCTTCCAGAAACCCTACCCTTTTACCTCCAAACTCCTGGCCTTCTTAGTATTTATTTTTCATTCTGAAACTTCATTGCAGTTAAATATTGAGTCCCTAAGTCCGCAACCTTTTGTTGTGGTTTTAATTATACCTATTTATCCTACCTTGTAAATATAAAATATAATCTGCATAAAACATAAAAGGAAATGGAATAAACAAAAATAAGTATTTGTATAAAATTTGTATTTCACTTAGAAATACAGAAATACAAACTTTTCAGAAATAGTTTGAGCACACAAAATTACTCAAGAGTTTACAGAGGCACAAAACCAGACATAAATTTGGTCCACGTTTTCTTTAGGGTACTTTGGGTTTGTTATTTATTTATCTTTCTTTGTTCATTGATTTTAAAATGTATTAACTGAAACATCCAGGTAATCTGTGCTAAAAATCTTTATTTTCTGAAAATAAGCCTGGAGTACAACATTTAGTATTCTGCCTAAGTTTGGAATGCACTTTTTGCCTGGGTTTAGCTTTACATAAAAAAAAATATGATGAGAATTTAAATCATCAAAACAGTTGTGTGCACAACTAGCATGCTGTATGGTTTAAGAGAGTTATTATGAAAAACCAACAATAATAGAAAAAATAATCACATACATATATTTCAGTACTGAAACAGAAGTTGCCACAGCAGTTTGCTACCTCATGATAAGGGCAGTGCTAGAAGAAACATGCACTTCCTCCTTTCCTGTCTTTTTCATTTGCGGATGAATTCCCTGCTCTGCCATACTCTGGGGAAAAAAAAAAAAAAAAAAAAAAAAGAAAGAAAAAGAAAGAAAGAAAAAAGTTTTATCTTGCCTTTTTTGAAACATGGATATTCTTCAATTTGCTGTGGCACTTTTTAAAAATTTGATTCACTTCAGAAAATGAAATCTTTCCTTCTGACTGAAAAAAAAAGAAGTTCACAAAATCGCTTTTGATTAGTTCACTATGCTTTTTTATGTATTTTCCTAGGTATAATCTGAAAGGAATTTATTACATTTTCTTACATTTATTACAAATTCTAGGGAAATGGAGAAATGTATTGTCATCAGTGTCAGTCTCAGCAGCACTGAGGAAGCTTTCCAGGGACCAACTTTTCCCCTCCTAACTGACACCAGGCTAAAAAAGTCTCCTCAGGTGCCTTGGTAGGGTGATGAGCATTAGTGGTCAGCCGAAAACTCCTTAAACCTTAGTTCTCTTTTGGTTTTGTTAGCCAATAATTAAATTCTTTATATATTAAGATGTGTATGTCCTGCTTGCAGAGTCTTTTTGCATCCTGCAAAAGAAAGATAATCAAAAAAACAAACTCAAAACAGCTCCTGCAACAATTCATCTAAGATCTCTGTCTGTCTGTCATACGTGCCTATTATATGTTGTCTGTATAACCTCTTGTGGCCATAAGTAACATGAAGAGCATCTCAAGGTGAGAGTTAAAAGCCAGGCTTCAAGGGAAATTCTCTGAAACTCCCTGAATTTCATGTTCATTATTAATAAAGTAATCTCAGAATATGGTTTTCTATGCCTTAAGGTAGAGCAAAGACAAAGTTGTCTTCCAACTGTGCTTCCTTTTTCTCTATTTACCGTGATACATCAGGAAGTATCAAACTAGAAAGTTTTTTACGATATAAACATATTGCAATTCAGCTGTATCTCCTCTTTAAAACAGGGAAACTGAGCGATCTCATGGCTTTTGTTTTAAAACATCTATACGCAATACCTACCTGTACAGGCTTAGCTTTTCCTTTCCTATATTCTCTTTAACACATGTGCAGTGTTCTTTAACAAAAGCATGTGAAGTTAAGGTCAATTAACCCCAGATTCTTTATCACTACTATGTTATTTATTTTTATCAAGTTGAGATACGAGAAACTCATAAATTATATGTCTTGTTCTCCTCTGAATGGTTGAAGAAAGGGTGACTGGTTTTCTATGGTTTTATGTTAAATTCTTTTTCATTCTATAAAGACATATATTGATGTTTAAACATCAGCCTCTATTAGCATGGTGATTATCATTCAGTAAAAGACGTGTTCAAGGAGAGTAAGTACTAGGACAATACATAACATTATATTTATTGTCTAGCTAGAACATGGCTCTACTTGGCCATACTCAGAAGAGATTCTATGTAGTAACAGTCAATACTTCCTTAGGAGAAGTGGCAAAAATTGGTAGCTTGATTAAGCATCAAATATATGAATAACACAAAGCCTTTGGGGAAAAGTTTCAGCCTGTGTGGTGGTCCCACAGGCCTTAAGAAAAATCCCACCTCCTGTGCAGAATTGTATTTAAAGAAAGAAACATCTAGACAACAACTGTTTTACAGCAACTACAACTATGCAAACACCCGAACAGTTTCTTAACTTGTTGAACCAGGTGGATCAGAGCCAAATTGGGCATAGTTTAAGAGTTGTCTTCTTTTGTTTCTGGACAACTGTCTCAGCATGGTCCTCTCTACATAATCTTCATATTAGAATTTTTACGTTAACGTTTGTTCAACATTTGATCTCAGGCTATATGGGGTCATATGACCAGGAGAACTGGTCCCCCCTCACAAGGACTACAGCCCTAACAAAAAATTGCAGAGACAGTGGAATGTGCCCAGCTGTACTGCACAAACTAATCTGAGAAGGAGATGTGTGATGTCAGTTTAGAAAGTTGTTGCTTTACAATAAATATTATCAGAATATTTCTGATATGCAGAACAAAGGGAAAACGAATGACTGAAATTATTTTTTTCTAAATTTTATAACCATATGCTTTCCTACTTTGGTTGCTTAAACAACATCAATTTTTATTCAATAGCTCATAATTATTTAATTTCTTTGTATAGTTTGCCCCCAAATGGTACATTACTGCCTCTTTGTAAATTAAGAATTCACTGAGGGTAGTGGAGACATTCTTCTTTCTAAAGAAAGGACTTTCTGATGATGAATCATAAAATTTACTGTATTAGATCAGTGGGTTGGTTTAGCCTTTTCCTATTATTGAAGGTCAGAGTTTATTTAGGAAGATATATAAAAGTTCTAACATAATTTTACATTGATTATAGACTATAGTGCAGACCATTTACTGCATGGTCTATCTCCAACCCTCTCCAAATATGACTTGCCTATGAGATGTGGCAACAGTCTCTGTCTCCTTTACATTATGCATATTGTTCTGCTGCTTTTATATAAGTTTCTTTTAGTTGATATAATGTTTTAAAGGAATGACAAGAGTATGTGAGGTAAAATACCTGATTTTTTTTAATATTTCTTCCAGAAAGTATCTGTAAATACCTTGCAAATCTCCAGGCTGCAAAATTCCCCTTGTATCCCAGAGGTAAATATATTTTGATTGGAGTATATCAGGAGATATGGCTTCAAGCATATATGAGTAGAGACATTACATTGATTACAGGTTGCAAGGCTACATTCACATAGTAAGGACATCATGACTCATGACTTAATAAAAGTAAAAATGTCAGCCAATGGTCTATTACTGCTAAAAACTTTATTTAAAACACAAAAAGAATGTAGGTAAATTATATCTTCAGCCTCCGTTTTAAGACCCTTGATATCACATCCTCATGTCCTACTCAACCATATAAATGACCTGCACTCCTAACATTGCTTCCAAGATTTACCAAGAGCCTCTTGACCATTTTTTGCATTTCTACTTCCAACTTAATATACTCACAACTATTTCTGCTTGCCATCCTATTCATAGCATGGTTATCCACTTCAGGAGCTTTCCACAGACAGGTCCATGAAGTCTCATAGCACATCATTTATAAAATATACCATTACATTGGTATATAAATTCACAGAGGATAATGCTTTCAAAACCTTTCTGAGGTGCCCGTGAAAGGCATAATGTATATCCAAACCCTTACGTATCATTAGTATTCTCTGAAAAATAATCCCACGTGTAGAACAGAAAATAGGAGGGAAGGATTCACTTTAGTAGACAAGTGCCCAGAACTAGCTATCTGAAATGGCAGGAAAACTGAAAGCTGGCAAAACTGATGTGGATGCTATCAGCTTGTTTCATGGCTGAAGCACTGCTGATTGTCGTGGTGGGCACCTTTAGCTGTTAACACTGGAAGAGAGAACCACTATTCAAAATACTCTAATGGATTTTAATATTCAAAAAAATAGCAATTAAAAAAAATAACTGTTAGTTAATAACTGAGTTAACTACTATTGTCATGCCAAATTTCTTGCAGATGCACACACAATGTGTTGTAATAGACAGCAAATTATTTCTTTTTAATCCTTGGTGATGTTTCAGACATAAAATCAAAGGATGGTAAACAAAAGAGAAGAGAAGGGAAGATACGTTTGATCTCGTAATGATGAAAAAGTGACATGGGAACTCCCATCCCTTTTACTTTTTGCCTTTCTAAGGAATAAGAAATTTTCAGGCGAATCATGAGATAATAATAATACAAATTAGGAATTTGAAAAAAATATTGTAATTAATACATATATAATGTAAGGCATTATTTTTTAATGTCCTAAGGAAATTTAGAAAACAGTACTTTTGTACCAGTTTAAAATAAGGACCTAAATGACCTGACAGAGAATGCCAGATCTAATGACAAATGCAGTGCTCAAGAGGAAAGAAAACCAATTGAAAAGACTTTTAGTTAAATTTACAATACTAGAATAATATCCATACAGTTTCTTTTATACCAAAATAGACCTTTTCAGGGGACTGATACATACAATTTCACTTTAACATAAAAATAAACAACATATAATGGCAGAAATTAAAGAACGAAAATATTTATTAGCTTATTGTCCAGAGATGGTGAATTACTGAAACAGAAAGCACTTGAACCAAAGGCTTTATCCCATTTGTTTGAATCAAGCCATTATCACTTAAAGTGCATAAATGAAGGTATGAAAAATTTACTTTCTGTATGTCATCTGCAGACCAGAGGCTGATAGAAGAGTCCCTATTACACAACAAGATTAAAACATTGCTGTTTAAAAATAACCAACAAAATACTCTTCCAAAACATTAACAAAAACCAACCCCTCCAAACCCCACAAACACTTGTCTTTCAGGATGATTGTCCATGTCTGCTTCCATTTGTTATGAAGCGCAAAGCCTAAATGTTTTGCTTTCAGACTTTACTGCCTGGACATTTTGTAGCTTTTCTTGAGGCCCCTCCTTAACACCACTGTTAGGGCCATAATGGAGTTGAATTAAGCTCAGAGCTTTTTTAACAAAAAAAAAAAAAGAGTAAATTGCTGCTCAATTGAAACTGTATTAAAAGTTAAAAAGCAGAATTAGTGAATAATTGTTTAGGTGTGCTAAAAGCATATCCTTACCTTAAAAAAAAATAAAAATTGGAACTGTAGATATTTATGTGTTATATGTGTATGTATTTTTATATATAAAATCATACCACTTTGTGATATATAGAAATTGGGAAGATTTCAGTACAAACTCTGTAGAAAATGGAGGTCTACCGAATGTCTCTTGAAGGATGAAGTCCAACATATTATTTCAGTGTCCATTTATTTGTTTTCTGTAGTTAAAATAGGTTTCACCCAGCACTATCCCCAATGGAATTTGCCCTTTAAGGACCGCAAAGTGCCATCTTTGGTATTTACCTGTTTTAGGGTGAAGATCAGTCTGATTCTGATAAGCAAGTGGTAGCTGCAACATAATGTTTCTTTATGAATATGGTTGTGTATATTCCCAGAGTAGGAACTCCTGGATACTGATATGTGTTTCTACACCGTGTTTCTTTATACTAATTTTTCAGATGAAAAACTGTAACAGTACTAATGCATCTATGTAGGTTTTTCTTCGTTTATTTGTTCAGTTCGGCCTATTTAGGGAAGCTAGATGCTCTATAGTTTCACTTGTTCTTAAAACTTTAGAGGCAACATTATGATTTACATCAAAACATGTACAAAACTAGTCTTGCCTGACAGTCATTGAAAGATTTTCTTAATACAAAACTGAGTACAAACCACATTCCCAGATTCAAATTTCAAGTACTGCTCCACTTTAATATGCTACTTTTCTATGTAATCAGTGAATTATCCTATATTACGGCTCCCACCAAAGCCAAGCACAAGAAAACAGATCAAAGTGTTCATTCAGATAGTGAAATTTTAAAATCATGATCGAAATAATAACTTTTAAAAAACAGCTATCATTTTAATGAAAAAAGTTTTTCAACAGTATGAGGTTTAATGAACAGAGAAAATAACATTTAAAATTTACACAGAATTAAAAAAAATATTCATATGGAGCCCATACTATGAAAGAACGTATTAGTGTCTTCCAAATACCAATAAATATGTTACCATGTGTCTAATGAAGTTAGACTTATTGAGCAGTTTCTCGTGTAAAGTGTGGCAAGCTCCTTTGTCTTAGTTACAACTGGGTCAACTCTAAGAATGTTCATATTAACATACTCTTTTGGCCTGTTCAGCTATTATTTTTAGCTTGAGGACAAAAAAAAAAAAAGATAATATGCATGTGGGGTTTTTAAGAGTTCGTGCAGTAATTTTAAAGATTTTTTTGAACAAAGAAAAACAATTTCTCTGGCCTGGGAATTTTCTAACCAGTTTTCAAGGACCCAAGATCAGCAATGAATATTGCAATACTGCTTAGAAAAAATTGAACCATTTTTTCACGTATTAAGGAAATAGCTATCAGGAGTATTGAAAGCTTTTCTTACACTATTATGAAGCTCTTCTACATATTTATTAAATATATAGGAAGTGTATATTGGTGTGAGAAATAACCATCTGTTTGTCCTGAGAGGTTAATAGGGATATGTAAGTGAGGGTAGGACAAAATTTGTATTATTTGTATTTATTTATTTATTTATTTATTTATATTTGTATATTTGTATTTATCCAGTTTGGATAAACTTCAGATTAGTACCTCAGTCTGTGAACAATAACTTTGTCTTTTTGGTAATGATTAATTTTGTCTACATATGGACACAAACATAATATTGAATTAATTCTGCATAATACGATCCCATTGGTAAATGTAAATTACCTTCAACTACCTTAATATATTTAGGGTTATGTAGGATGTAACTGGCAGAGAAAGGTACAGATGCTACACTTTGTCAGATATGTATTTTCCAGTAGCAACATTTGAAAACGGACCATTTTGTGCCAGTATATTGCAGTAAGCAGTTCTGGCAGATACAAGGAGTGCTTTCATGCTCTTGATGTCCCAGTGAAGTATGCCAGACATCTGGTGTCAATCCTTTGACCAGCTTCTCATGATAGAAGATTTTGTTTCTCTTACATTTGTGAATTAAGGACATTAAAATTTGCTTTTATTTGTGTATGTTCTAAAGGAAGTTACATTTAAATTCCAGGTACACTGACAAATAATTTTTAAAATACATCCTGCTAGGGGTGGACTAAGAGTTAAGGCTGTGGAGGAAGAGGTGTGAGGAAATAACTATTCATGAAAATACAAAACTGACCACTTAATCTCAAATAACAGACAACAAATGCTGGAGATAAAAGGAAAGTTAAATAAAATGTAATCTTTCTTTATCAAAGGTAGATCAGGACAGGACAACTCAAATAATTTTATTAGATAACTACTTTCCTTCAAAGGAATGGAAATGGAAAATTTGGGAACTTATATGAACTATTATGGGTTGGTTCCAGACAGCAGCTAAGCAGCCACGCAGTCACTCACTCACTCTCCCTCCTCCCTTAGTGAGAAGGGGGAGAGAGTAGGAAGAGCAAAAGTGAAAAAAAACCCTCATTTGAGATAAAACAGTTTAATAAGTGAAGGAAAGTTTTTTTTTGGTGCGGAGGCAATCATGTAACACCTGCCCCAAGGAGATCAATGCCCAGCCAGTCTGAGCAATGGCTGCCTTGGAAGACAGCCCCACCTCCTCCAGTTGTTATTGCTGAGCATGGCATTATATGGCAATATCCTTTTGGCCAGTTTGGGTCAGCTGTTTTGGCTGTATTCCTCCCAACTTTTTGCATCCTTATTGTGGGGGAAGCAGAGTGAGAACCAGTGAAAGACGTGACACTGTGCAAGCACTGCTCAGCATTAAATGAAACATTGGTGTATTATCAACACGTAGTCACAAATCCAAATCACAGCATCCTAGAAGCTATTATGAAAAAAAGTTAACTCCATCCCAGCCAAACCCCAGCCAGACCTGATACAACTATGGTTCATAGGAAAATATTGTTTTAACTGGAAATGCATAGGAAATAACCTTGAAGAAAGACAGTTCTCTGAGGAGATGAAAATGAATTACATTGACGGTCAGTGTTATACTGAAAGGAGATGACTAATGGGTAGGTCTTCAGGGGTAAATATGGTGACTAATCGTTTCGCGTAAGCTAGCAATAATCTTGAAACACTAATGAAGATCTAGGAAACACCTCTGAAACAAAGAATGTGCCCAGAGGGAAAAGAAAGCAAAGCAAGGCAAAGCAGAGCAAGGCCAAAGGATCCAAATTACATTGCAGATTCAGGGTAGTAAAAATGGATGGAATGTGAACTCTATCACATTAAAGGACTAAAATACCTCAGTCAAATTTAATCTGGCAGATGGATTTCTCTCCATAAACGTAACAGCAAGGTAAACACAAGGGAGGGCAAAATCCCTTTGTCTGATTTCGTATCCCTTGGTTTTCTATGTTAAAAAATTATCACTGGAACATGTATAAAAACTGATAATACTCTATCCACAGCCTGTATATCTATTAGGTTCTGGAACAATCTTTTATAAAGACAACTATGAGACAGAAAAAAAAATGTAACTACTTTTAAGAAGGGTTCTGTGAATTGCAACAAAGACTACATGATGTGTTAGTTTCAACAGCTGGGGAATAACAAACAATTGGAAGGCTTCTTCTGAAGCCCTGTTCTCAGCTATTACAAATAAACATATGTTAGGTAACATGTGTTAACTAATGTGTAAACCACTGTGTAAATCAAAATAATTACTTGCAGCACCTACATCAATAATTTCTGCTGAAAACAGCTTGCTTTAATGAAAAGGCAGCTAAATAATTTTTCTTCCACAAATCTGCATTATTTTTTGCTCATCCAGGTTGAAACAGTGATTATTTCCTCCAGTGATTATTTCTGCCTTCTCACTGTACTGACATCACAAAATGTTTCACTTCATAATTCAATTTTTTTTTTTTTTTTTTAATCTGAAAACAGCAATCAGAGTGTTCACATTATTTAATATAACAACTGATATATTGGATTGTTTTGTTCTGGCTGCAAGCACAAATTCTTTCAATGGCACATACAATATTATAGCCATATAGGAGGACCTTCACATTATAAATGAACACCTCATTTAAGTCAGTTTGTTTTGCATCTTTTTTACCTGAGTTGGTGTTCCTTAGCTCAGAGACATCATTTTCTTATTGTACTGATGTAATAATACCATCACTATTAGAAGGGATGAAATGGATATACCACATTTATGTAATTTACAATTAAAAAGTTAAGGGGATGTATTTGTGTTTAAAAAAAAAAAAAAAACCAACAAAAAAACCCCCAACAACAAAAAAAAATCCATGAAAAATCCCAAACCACTCAGTATTAAGATACAAGGAGGGGTTATAAATTTTGATTGAACCTCCTTCTCATCCTCCTGCAAAATACCATAATTTATTTAAAATATTTTTTTCAGAATTGTTGTTAATATTTGTGATTTGTAAAAGTTCATTAATCAAGTTTAAACAAATGTTTAAGCCACAGAGGTATTAAGACTGAAGTGAACCTTCTGTTCTTTTTGCTACAGAGCACAAGAAAATTCACCTGCTGCCCATGAGACAATCTGAGACCAGGTTGCTCAAAGCCCCACCCAACCTGGCCTTGAACACTTGCAAGGATGTGGCATCCATAATTTCCCTGGGCAACCTGTTTCACTGTCTCACTACCCTGACAGTAAAGAATATCTTCATAATATCTATTCTAAATCTACCCTCTTCCAGTTTAAAGCCATTCCCGCTTGTCCTATCACTGATAAAGGGTCCCTCCCCATCTTTCCTGTAGACCCTTTTAAGTACTGGAAGGCCACAATAAGGTCTCCCCAGAGCCTGGTCTTCTCCAGGCTGAACAACCCCAACTCTCTCAGCCTGTCTTCATAGGGGAGGCGCTCTAGCTCTCTGATCTTCTTTGTGGCCCTCCTCTGGACTCACTCCAATAGGTCCATGTCCTTGTTGTGTTGGGGGCTCCAGAGCTGAATGCAGTACTCCAGGTGAGGTCTCATGGAAGCAGAGTAGAGGGGCAGAATCACCTCCCTTGACCTGCTGGCCACACTTCTTTTGATGCAGCCCAGGATATGGTTGGCCATCTGGACTGTGAGCATGCATTTCTGGGTCATGTTGAGCTTCTCATCAACCCAATACCCCCAAGTCCTTCTCCTCAGGGCTGCTCCAAATCCATTCTCTGCCCAGCAGATAATCAGCAGATTATATTTTAACCAAATGTTAAATAGTTACAGAATACAGACATGCCAAGGAAAAAAAAATGATCAAATGAGCTAATTTACTTACCTTATTTACTAAGCTAGTTTATTATTTTATAGCATATATGTTTGAATATCATATTCTCATATGCAATACAGGGAAACAGACAACACAAAATTATGGGATAGTGGAGACCTCATTAAAATTTTCCCAAAGCATGTCTACAAAGGTCCACAGTCTAAGTGGAAGGTTGTATTCAGTGGGTACCTTTGGGAACTCTTTTGAATCTCTTATTGTCTAATGTGCTCATTAATAACTTAATGCAATACAGAGTATACTTTTTCAAATCTGGAGATAATGACCTGGGAAAGGAGTATGAGAAAGAGAAAGGAGAAAGTGAGGACTACAAATTCTTCAGAAAATATTAGCATTAAAATAAGTTGCTCAACTAAGTGAAAGGTCTAAATAAATATCATAAATCTCACTACAGATTTGTGCAGAGTCTGGAGTTGCAGTTAACAGCAAAAACGCCTCATAGGCAAAAGAGTGGCTAAGCATCAGCATCAAATAAGATTTTGTGTCTATGATTAAGTATAGGCTGAATATCAGTTACCAATAATAATCTTCCTAAAATAAGAAGAAATAAAATAAAATAAAATAAAAAAGAAGGTGGGGTCTAGATGGGAATAGTTTTTTAAGACTGTCAAAGTAATCTGTTCTTCCAAAAAAAAGGTCTAAAGTGGAGTACTTACCTAATCTTCTGAAGAATGCTTCAACAAAGATACAGACCAACCAAAAAAATGTGAAGTAGTGAATAGAAATCAAGATGCGAGACCTGCTAAATAGAAAGAGTTGGTGTGACTTAGCTTTGAAAATGGAAGACTGCGGAGAGAAATGAATGTCTTCAAATATCATAAAGCTTGTGAGAAAAGAAGGCAACAATGTGTTCTCTGTGTCCTTTTAAAAGAAGAAGGAATGAGCTTAAATTGCAGAAAAGGAGATTGTGGATATAGCTATGTAGTTAAGACTATGTAGTTAAGAAGACTTGGTTAAGAAGACAATGTAGTTAAGAAGACTTTGTTAAAAAAGACTTCACATCGTGTATTGCAAGTCTTTAAAGAGATTTATATGTTGTTGATCTCACTTCAGAAAATGGAAATGAGTGAGTTTCTGATGTGCTTCCACTCCAATCGTCTATAAAGTGATAATGATACGCAATTACAAATGTAGAAGCAGAGGGAAAAATATTCCTATTGAAAAATCGATAAGGACTTTCTCCTAGTAATAATTTATGTCAAATCAAATTCAGAAAGCATGGAGCCCTGACTAAGGTTGGATGGATTGGAAGTCTAAGGAGAGTATGATCTTTTTTTTCTATTAACTTGGATTAACTTAAGTATTAATACATAAGCTAATAAAAAAGTTACTCTTCACTCTCTTTCGACTCCTAAGCCATGCACAGGAGTGTTTGCGAGTCACTGGATCATGTGGTTTTATTAATCAGATAACTGATGAAGGATCTAAGTTAAGAATATGACTGGACTCATAGAATAGAATGGGACTTCAACACATGTGAAGAAGTAACTGGACTCACTTTAAGTTCACTAACCTCAGGGTTGCAGCCTTTCAAGGGAAAATTATAGAGATGCTGAAAGTGGCTGCATGAAAGCCAACGTGAAGCAATATGGGTTGATTTCACAGAATCACAGAATCACAGAATGGTTAGGGTTGGAAGGGACCTCTGGAGATCATCTAGTCCAACCCCCCTGCCAGAGCAGGGTCACCTACAGCACGTTGCACAGGACAGCGTCCAGGCGGGTTTTGAATGTCTCCAGAGTGGGAGACTCCACCACCTCTCTGGGCAGCCTGTTCCAGTGCTCCACTACCCTCAAGGTAAAGAAGTTCCTTCTCATGTTAAGATGGAACTTCCTATGTTCAAGTTTATGCCCATTACCCCTCGTCCTATCACTGGGCACCACTGAAAAAAGACTGCTCCCATCCCCCTTGGCATCCTCCCGTTAAGTATTTGTAAGTATTAATAAGATCCCCCCTCAATCTTCTTTTCTCTAGACTAAAGAGACCCAAGTCCCTCAGCCTTTCCTCATAAGAAAGGTGCTCCAGTCCCCTAATCATCTTTGTTGCCCTTTGCTGGACCCTCTCCAGCAGTTCCCTGTCTTTCTTGAACTGGGGAGCCCAGAACTGGACACAGTACTCCAGATGCGGTCTCACCAGGGCAGAGTAGAGGGGGAGGATGACCTCCCTCGACCTGCTGGCCACACTCTTCTTGATGCACCCCAGGATGCCATTCGCCTTCTTGGCCGCCAGGGCACATTGCTGGCTCATGGTCATCCTGTTGTCCACCAGGACTCCCAGGTCCCTCTCCACAGAGCTGCTCTCCAGGAGGTCAGCCCCCAACCTGTACTGGTGCATGGGGTTATTCCTCCCCAGATGCAGCACCCTACACTTGCCCTTGTTGAATTTCATCAGGTTTCTCTCTGCCCA
>NW_009649320.1:2720633-2724483 GCF_000708025.1 Charadrius vociferus | reverse complement strand
CAGTGACGAAGTCTTTCAGTTGTACATTTCTGTGCTCTGTTGGCAGTAAGACTTCAATGTCACACATACAAGAAGCGTAAAGCAAAGCCCTCAGATCCAAGTCCGCGCATCTTGGTCTTAAGACATTGCGTAAATTAATCCAACCAAAAATAATAAAAAAGTCCTTTTGAACTTCAGCACAACTCAAAATTATTTCGAAAGGCTTAGTGACAAGTCCAGTACTAATGCCAAAAACCTCTTCTCACTAGATACAGATGTTCCTAGTCCACAGGTAAGCATATTAACAAAGACACCCAGCTTCCTTCTGCGTGCTTTGCATCAGCACAGAAATAGCAATAGTCTAGAACTGCATCACCATTTGTCCTTGCCTTCTTGAGAGCAATGAAGATTCAAGCCAATTTCCACCACATGTACACTACATTTATTTAAGGTTATTCCATCCTTTCTAATCCAAACCAATCATACAAGATATTTCTACTTCTTCATTGTGAAGAGTGGAAAGTAACTCCTGGAAGTATGCCAGCTACTGTCACAAAAAGTCAATAAACAGAAAGTACATTTCTGTTTCTCATGAGAGGCATCAACAGCTCCACTGTAATTAAGCACACAACTAGTTGCTCTGACAAATTCTTTGTAGCTCCTGTAGACAGAATCATGAGTAAATCTTGCAATCACAAACACACCAGAATGACTTTTTACTAATAATGGGGTTCTGAAAACAGTATTTCATACTGCCACAGAAGGAAGACTTATAGATCCAATGAAAGGAAAACAGTAGCAAAAACGTATTTATTAAAAAACACATTATTCGATTTCATAGTGAGGGATTAAGACCCATAGTTGCTCCTTGGAAACAGCAGAGATGAGTAATCCTTTGACAGTGGGGCAGCAGGTCAGGTCTGCAGGTGAAGTTTATCGAGAACGGTTTCCACAGCCAGAAGAATTTGAAGGTGGGGAAAGGAACAGAAGCAACAACAACCAACCAAATACCCTTGGAGTGTTTCATGCAACATTTTTCAGCAGCGAAAGGCTATTAAGGCTGAAAACCGGTGTTGTGGTTTAGGTTTGAAGTTTTGGTTTCACGGATTCAAATATTAAAAAAAACAACCATGGCATGTACAACTTGATCTGTGTGTGTGCAATTAAAAATAATTTAGTAACTAATGGATTTTTCTTCAAAAGGGCAGTTTTCTACTGGCTGAAGTGTCTACGTGTTTAACTGGAACTCTCACAATGACTGCAGCTCCATCAGCTTTGCTTATTGACAAGGAAAGCAGCCTGCTTTCAATCTTCTGCATGAACACCAAGTCTGCTTACGTAGCTCTCCCAAGCTGCCTTCCTGTACTTCTCTGCTTCTTGAAGACGGTCTGAGGCTGACAAGATGCCACGTCCCACAATAATGATATCTGAACCTTTTTCACTAATAACTTCCTTGGGGCTTAGGTACTTCTGTCCAAGGTTATCACCTGAAACAGAGACACCATTTTTTTCAGTTCATACAAAACTTTATCTACTAAAAACCTTCAAAGAGGTGCTAGAACAGGTATGCTGTTCCAGCTCTCACCTTAACAATCCACATACATAACTAGCAACTGTGTCTCCAACTAATGAACCCAGTATTACACAGACCAAGTTCTACAGAGAATGCCCTCCTTTTTCATGCTTTACCAATCACAATAGATGGAACAGTTACACAAAGAAGCACTGGTCAAGATTACCAGAATAAGCCTTCACAGAATTCACAGAATTGTTAGGGTTGGAAGGGACCTCTGGAGATCATCTAGTCCAACCCCCCTGCCAGAGCAGGGTCACCTACAGCACGTTACACAGGACAGCGTCCAGGCGGGTTTTGAATGTCTCCAGAGTGGGAGACTCCACCACCTCTCTGGGCAGCCTGTTCCAGTGCTCCACTACCCTCAAAGTAAAGAAGTTCCTTCTCATGTTAAGATGGAACTTCCTATGTTCAAGCTTGTGCCCATTACCCCTAGTCCTATCACTGGGCACCACTGAAAAAAGACTGCTCCCATCCCCCTTGGCATCCTCCCGTTAAGTATTTGTAAGTATTAATAAGATCCCCCCTCAATCTTCTTTTCTCTAGACTAAAGAGACCCAAGTCCCTAAGCCTTTCTCCATAGGAGAGATGTTCCAATCCCCTAATCATATTTGTAGCCCTTTGCTGGACCCTCTCCAGCAGATCCCTGTCCTTCTTGAACTGGGGAGCCCAAAACTGGACTCAGTACTCCAGATGTGGCCTCACCAGGGCAGAGTAGAGGGGGAGGATGACCTCCCTCGACCTGCTGGCCACACTCTTCTTGATGCACCCCAGGATGCCATTCGCCTTCTTGGCCGCCAGGGCACATTGCTGGCTCATGGTCATCCTGTTGTCCACCAGGACTCCCAGGTCCCTCTCCACAGAGCTGCTCTCCAGGAGGTCAGCCCCCAACCTGTACTGGTGCATGGGGTTATTCCTCCCCAGGTGCAGTACCCTACACTTACCCTTTCCAGCCTGTCCAGGTCACGCTGTAAAGCAGCACAGCCTTCTGGCGTGTCAGCCACTCCTCCCAGTTTTGTGTCATCAGCAAACTTGCTGATGGTACACTCTATCCCTTCATCCAGATCATTGATGAATATATTGAACAGGACTGGACCCAGTACTGACCCCTGAGGGACACCACTTGTTACTGACCTCCAACTAGACTCTGCACCACTAACCACAACCCTCTGAGCTCTATCTGTAAGCCAGTTCTTATTAAGATTTCATATTCCTGTTTTGCATGAATGTGGCCCTAAACCTTCATAACATGTCATTCCTTTTCCCAATGCTACAAGCAAACAAACAAGCAAAGAAAACAAAGTCCTCTATAATACTGCAATTTTAACTTTTTGTCAGCACACTGTAAAATATGACTTTTTTTCACTCTTAATCCCAAAATGCCATGAGCCAGTAATTTCTATGTGATTATTCTGGATATATTATATTATATTATATTATACTATGTAGTACTAAAGAATAGGCTTTTCTTTGCTGTTTCTAAAATTGTTTAAGTTCAAGGTTAAACCCCAGAGATTAGGAAATCAGAAAAGAATAAATGTGTACTTTTCAGTGGTTTCCCAAGTTTTATTTCGATATTGTTATGATAGCAGTTATTTTTCTATGTTTTTTTCCCTTTCTTTTTTTATGTCATACTTTTCATAAATGAAACAAATTATTAGCAGTCAAAACTCTAGAGGCTTGGAGATAACATTTATTAAAGGGGCAGGGCATGGAGACCTTGCTGGAGCTTGCTGCTTTTGTTTTAAAATGTCACCTGCTGTTTTTAAGTTACAGTTGCACAAATGCACTACATTGTGTGCTCCCTGGTCAAACAAATTGAAAGGATGACAGGTTGTCATAGAAACAACATCAGGGCAAGCCTGTGATATTGTTAAAAGAAAGCAATGGTTGCAAAATCAGCAGTGCTTGAATCACAGAAACACGCAAAATGCTGAAGAATCCCTTTCGCTTGAGAAAGGGCAAGTGCTTAAGGGTCAGGCTGTGAGCTGCTCATCAGAGATTCATACTGTGGCAAATAGGTCCCTTCAGACTCTCTTACAGAGCTTCAAGCACAGGCCAAAATTTATTTGTAAAGTGCACAAAGGTCTAGACTGAAAAGAAAGAAATGCATTTCAAGTTATTGAGTCTACATGGTGGAGCCAGTTAATCAACGTGGAAAAGAAAGCTCACAATCCCCTGAGTTGTGACTGAAAACACTTAAGAATGGGCATAAAAAGAGAGAAAAGGGACAGTGAAACTGATGAAATGGAACAGGAGAATAAAATTGAATATACTTACAGGAAATGCTTAGAGAAG
>NW_009649320.1:2714210-2720577 GCF_000708025.1 Charadrius vociferus | reverse complement strand
GTAGAAACGATGGAGATGTCTTCTCCATACGAGTATGTCCTAAGGACACTAAATAGGGACTCAGGTAAAACAAAGCCTAGCACAGCAAAGAAACTGAAGGAAGAAATGGAAGGGGAAAGATGAAGGGGAAAAGGGAAAAGTAAGAGTTATTTTTTCTATAGATAATAGTCTTCAAAAGGAAGCATTATTAGGATTATTAACTAATTCTTATCTTCTTTTCTAAGTACAAGTTGATCCACTCTCACCATAGACTGTGCTAATACTAATTATTAAAGACAGAAAAGGGATCAGCATGATGTAGGCAGCCTGAGACTGCATTCAGTAAAGTATTACTAATGACTATCAAAATAAACTTTAGAAAATATTCATGTCTATTTTATTTGACTTAACATATGGGCACTTAGATCTTGCATATACTGCTGAGAGCTGTCCATAAGTTTCTTTATAGGTCAGTATATAACTATTAAAGTTTCTTCAATGTTTGTATCTTACTAAATAATTTATTAAGTATAAACTTACTACCTCAAGGCTATCCTCCAGCAAACACATGTTCTGTGATGTCAGAAGCTGTATAGACATACCACGCTCTGTATGTGCCTAGATGTGTGCAGTCATGGTGGTAGTCTGACATTCTCATATGTCATTCTTTTTGGCTTTGATGTACCCAGACCCACAGTGGTTTCAGATGTTCCTTGTTCCTTGAGATGCTGTGATTACTCTTGACATGAAAATGTTTTGTGTGTGTTATTTTTGAAAGGGATTACTATTACTCACAAAGGAAATAATAAACTGCTGAAGTGAAGATAAAGGTTTGCACTGACTAGATGACTACATTGATAATACCTCTTTGCATTTTCCCAAATTTTTGCTTAATGCTTTTCTAATATCATCATAACTGCTATTTAGATCGTAGAAGACACGTGAAAAAAAAAAAAAAAAAAGATTTAGCCTCTATTTGGATAACATAATTTTTAATTCGTCCGAATTTGCAAAGGAATATATCTTCACAATAAATTGTTAATTTACCTGATTTTTTTTTAAATCTCCAGAAAACCTCTAAAGACTTCTGATTATTGTAAAATATTTTATATCAACACTATATCAGAAATTTAGAAGTATTTTCCCATTTTATCTGATAAACAATAAAGGTGACAAGAAGCAGGATAGTCTGACACACCTACCTAGATCAAAGGACTGCAAAGTGATTTCATTGCACAGGATTCTTTATGTTAGTCAAACAATGATGTTCTTTCAGCAATATACTGCACAATAATATTTTAAACAGATAAATTGTATTTCTTAGTGATGAGGTTTCAAGCACCACTAGTGCCACACATTTAAGCTTTCACTTTATCACTGATAAAACATCTTTTATGGATTTAAGATACAGGACAACTATAGATATGTTTGGGTTTTTCTGTTTTGTTTTTTTTTTTTTTTTCTTCATTTTTTAATGTCAGCAACTTTGTTTCTACAACAGATCATATGTTTTTTGTTTGTTTATTTGTTCATTTGTTTGTTTTGAGAAATGTCTAGCTTTATTGACTCTTTGTCCCATATCGAAATTTTGTTGTAACTAGGAGGCATAAGGTACATGGCACACAATCCGCAATACTTGGGGTAAGGCAACTCTCTGACAGTAGTTCAGAGAAGAGGAATGGAGACAGCTCCTTTTTGTTACTGAGCTAGGTGGTAGCTTCCTTGGATCTAAATCCGTGAGAAATGCCCTAAATAACTGAGATAGCAAGTTTGCTGAAGAAAGCTGCTTCAGGCTCCACACCAGTTTGAAGAAGGAAGTTTTGGAGGAAATGCAATGATTTTCTGGCTCATTAATATACTTAAGCAAACCTTCCACCTTAAAGCTTCTGGTTTCAGGAAGATTCCATTCTTCTAGGAAAGACATAATATCTGTAGGCAAGACTTCTACATTGATTTATTATGCTACTTCTACTTAGGTAATTTTTTTTTTTCCTATGTAGGTAACTGTTTTCTCTTAAACATAAAAGGAAGGAAACACTGGAGGAGGAGAAAGCAAGGAAGGTGTCATGGAAAAAGATTCATATGGGATAAATATGTTCTGTATTTCAATGGATTGGAGTCACACGCATACTGACTTGCCCCTTTCAGGCAGTATTTTAGAGTCGTGCTTTCATGTTATAAGGAAGCAATCTGGCCTCTTATGCAGCACCCTCCATAGACTTCCAGCCAGGGCTGTGTACATCACAGCCTTAATCTCTGGTGTTCCTGGACAGCTGTGAAGAGGTAGAAAACACTTGGACAACAGGTGACTTTCCCATTCCAGGACATACATGTAGAGTAAAGGGGTAACACTGAAAAAAACCCACCAAACCCCACAAAAACCCTCTTGTTTGCGGGGGTATCTCAGTGACAAAATTATTAGGGATTCTTGTGCCTTATGTACTAATTTTGGTAGGTAGAAGTGCTCTCCAATTACCTATGACAAGGACAGAAAAAATGAACAGCCATAAATAAAATGCTAAAAGTGGAGACGATCTGGGAAGGGAAACTTCTGCCTAAATGAGCAGATTGATTTCAAATTATGTGAGTGAAAAGAATATCAGGAATGAGAAACTTCAGCCAGAATACAGATTTTGGAAAGTGCTAAGCATTGTCACGTCCTTCCTCAAAGCAGAGGTCACATCTCACATGTTTGTACCTCTCAGGAAAGAACAGAAACCACAGATAACAAACTTAGGACACCTAAGCTCAAAGTATATTAATCAAAGCTATGTGACCTTTTTAATCAAATATGAGAAACATGGCAATGAGGTGACTTGCATAATTGATTATAATTGTACGGTGACTGTGCTGTAACCTAGACATGTCTAGTTGATATGAATTTGGTTCCACATGATTCTGCTGAAGATCAACAGCGAATCTCTCATCTAGATCCTATGCTTAAACTCTCTTTTCTCTTGCTTCATATATGACATGGGACCCAGGAGTGTTTCTTTTGCCCCGAGTCTGACTGTGAATGCTGGTCGTTCTACTTGTCATTTGGGGAGCGAAGATATTTTGTGAAGACCATCCTTTTTTGTGATGGAAACACGGACCCATGAGCTGAAACTCCACAGAACTGATTTGCTTAATAGTTTTGGCATAACTTCTGAGAGATATAAAATCACTAGTTTTACATATTTGACTTATTAAATATATCCTGTCTCGGTACCAAACCCTAAGTAGGAGACATAGTCTACTTAGCACTGAGCTAATATATATCTATGTTTTTTAAGCCTAGGGAGGCCTGCTTCTTTTTAATTCTTGTATCTTTAAAGCTTGTTAAACTATTTTATTTAAAATAAATCTAAGCTTGTATCTATAGCTTGAAATTTAGAGACTTGGGGAGTTAATCCCCCCCAAAAAATCTGACAGAGACATAAACATGTATATGTAATTTTTTTTTTTATTGTCAACAATACTTTTATTTTTATTTTCAACAATTATTACTTTTTCTTGTAACAAATCTATTTGGAGGTACAGATCTTCTTATGTGTCATTCTGGGTTCACAGACGTCTGATAATTTGGACAAGGACAAGAACAAACTTTTGAGGCCAGGAACAAGTCACTACAATATTCAAGATATAGTTGTTGCAACGTCTCTTAGCCTGCTCTGGCTTTTAAGACGACTGAATTCATAAAATGCATACAATGTTGAATATACAGTGATGAAACATTTCTTGATGTTAAATGTCATAAATAATTCTGATAATATAGGTAAGGATTGTGTGTAAATGTACTATGCATTGACAGTATGTCCTAACAAAATAACTCTAATGAAGTGCTAGATCCTTAGGCCTTCTACCTTGAGTAATCACCCATTCCTTTGTAGTCCTATTTATTTCAATGGGATAACAGACAGAATGGGACTCTTCTCAGTGTAAATAAACCTACCATCACAAGAGTTTACACAAGTCTGCTGCGATGTCTACAGAAGTTGATGAGAATTAATGTGATTTCAATTAAAACTTTTGAGACTTGCTTCTACCTCACCACTCTAACTGAGAAACAGAAATTGCTGCGGTAAAAACTCAGAAAAATGCTCATATTCATTGACACACTAATAAAGTAAGAATAGATTTGTAGCTATAGAATCCATTTTCTAGACATACACTTATTTACCAGAATAAGTATTTTTGCATGTAGGCATATACTTCTATGTCAATATTACAACTTCCAGACCTAATTGGTTTGATGTCTTTAGATTGCAAACTTTTAAGATTTCTTAGTGAAAGAATTTTAGGATGCTATGAATTTATGCATGTTTTACAGTAACAGATAGATTGTCCATATGACAGTAATAGTGAAGCAATACTAGAAATTTAGAAAACCTTATTGTAAATCTGTGGGATTTTTTCTATATCCTGTCACCTGGAGAAGCTGAAATAATAGTTTTTAGCTTTTGAGAGGGAAAAGAAAAATGACAGGAAAAAAACACATAAGGTCTATATGGTCAGAAACGTCTCTTCACTATGATTTCTACTTCAGAGGAAGCATTCCTTTAAGTGATATCTTTGGCGAGGTCCCTAATTAGCTATATTTTTAACGTTTCTGAAGTAAAGAATATATTATCCAATAAAACAACTTAAATCATTAAAGAAGCAGGTGGTAATTTACTATATTTTTAATACATAGTCTTAAATGAAAGTATCTGTTTCCACGTCGCTTAAAATTAAATGTTTAGAATTAATTTGTTAAAAGTAGGCAGAATTTTAAGTCTCTCATCATCAAGAATTTGATTACTATTCTTTATAGCACTGCTAATAAAAGACACACTTTGGATTCCTGTGGAGATCCATTTATTATTAGAGTTTCTCATTAAAATACCTTCATTTAATATACAATTTTAAAAGTGTTCCTAAAGCTTCCATGTTGGATTACTTATTTGTAATTCTGTACCATTATTTAATAATTCAGCTTGATAATACTAGTCCTATTCTCTAACTATATTCAGCTTCTGCTCAGGTAGACTATAAAGTTGTGTTGCCTATGCACCAGATTCTTGTCTTTAAAATGAAGAATTTATTTTAAGCATTGAATTTTTCTGTATATGTGTGTGTGTGTATATATAAGCAAAGGAACTAGTTATGCAATTACATCAGTTTGGAAATTTTATGTCCTTCACTGAGGTTGAAACAGTGAAAACTTTAAGTACTGGAAAATGAAAAAAAGGGGTTATTGAAATGTACGCATTCAAACCACAGTCCAAACGTAGCATTCCAAAGAAGAAAAGGAACATGGTTGTTGTAGGCTGAGGTCAGTGGATGGACAGACTATATGATAAATCTCATAGCCGTAGATTGCATATTGTTGCATACAAATTACAACCAGGTTTTAAGAGTGGAGTACAAGACCAGGCACAAGCAATAGTGGTAAATGTCCCTTTAATGATAATACAGAAGTGCTTACATAAATAGCAGTGCGGTACAAAGTTTATGAGTGATCATTTCTGCCCATCGATAAAATAATTTAGTTTCAGCACTAAATTGGCCCACTCTTTTTGCAGCTGATATGTTTCTTAAATTGCATTATTTTCTTTCATATATCCATTTTTTATTCATTTCATTTCTTGGCAAAAGGACTCCATTAATTTGTTTCGGGGTTGTTATGTTTTGAGAACTAAAGCCTTTGCTGCTGCATTTAACCTGCAATCGCTGCTACGTTTCTTCCTGGCATGTAGGAAATGGTTGTTGGATCTCGGCTGCATTTACATCTAAACAAACACTGTGTAGGAGTTTAATCAAAGACTTAAGCTTTTATGTCAATAATCTGTGCATGGATAGCTTACAATGTTTACTACATACATTCTGTGTTGACATTTATGCTCCAAGCAAACTCCAGCAATAATAATTTGTCTTTGGATTATATCGTAGGCTCTGTGAGTGTTGGATCATCTGAACTAAGACTGTGTTCTTTGGTTTTGCTTGATTATATAGGCAGTTTCTTCTGCTTTATAACTGCATAAATGATTTTTCTTGGACCCAGATTTCCTATGTAAATGCTGCAATGAGTTAAAATTCAGCTCCATTAACATTTGCCTTTGTGAAAACATCACTTCCAGTCAACTCATTCAATATAATATCCACTGGAATGCCATTAGAGAAAGCGCATAAACACAGCCAAGTAAGCTGCAAATTTTATTCCAGGAAATGTTTGCCTAATGTTTTTTTTTTTTTGTGTGCGTTCAAAGCCTCACTTCTCACAAAGACCAAATTTATCTTTCCACAAAGGTACAAAACTACCAGTGATACTCAGTGATTGACTTACACTGACTTCTGCAAGTCTGCTTTCTCTCACCCATTCCACAGAATTCCCGAACCCCCATTTTTACACATAGCATTATTCTTT
>NW_009649320.1:2675985-2710543 GCF_000708025.1 Charadrius vociferus | reverse complement strand
TTCCTGCTTCAGAAGATATTGGGTAGAAACGATGGAGATGTCTTCTCCATACGAGTATGTCCTAAGGACACTAAATAGGGACTCAGGTAAAACAAAGCCTAGCACAGCAAAGAAACTGAAGGAAGAAATGGAAGGGGAAAGATGAAGGGGAAAAGGGAAAAGTAAGAGTTATTTTTTCTATAGATAATAGTCTTCAAAAGGAAGCATTATTAGGATTATTAACTAATTCTTATCTTCTTTTCTAAGTACAAGTTGATCCACTCTCACCATAGACTGTGCTAATACTAATTATTAAAGACAGAAAAGGGATCAGCATGATGTAGGCAGCCTGAGACTGCATTCAGTAAAGTATTACTAATGACTATCAAAATAAACTTTAGAAAATATTCATGTCTATTTTATTTGACTTAACATATGGGCACTTAGATCTTGCATATACTGCTGAGAGCTGTCCATAAGTTTCTTTATAGGTCAGTATATAACTATTAAAGTTTCTTCAATGTTTGTATCTTACTAAATAATTTATTAAGTATAAACTTACTACCTCAAGGCTATCCTCCAGCAAACACATGTTCTGTGATGTCAGAAGCTGTATAGACATACCACGCTCTGTATGTGCCTAGATGTGTGCAGTCATGGTGGTAGTCTGACATTCTCATATGTCATTCTTTTTGGCTTTGATGTACCCAGACCCACAGTGGTTTCAGATGTTCCTTGTTCCTTGAGATGCTGTGATTACTCTTGACATGAAAATGTTTTGTGTGTGTTATTTTTGAAAGGGATTACTATTACTCACAAAGGAAATAATAAACTGCTGAAGTGAAGATAAAGGTTTGCACTGACTAGATGACTACATTGATAATACCTCTTTGCATTTTCCCAAATTTTTGCTTAATGCTTTTCTAATATCATCAGAACTGCTATTTAGATCGTAGAAGACACGTGAAAAAAAAAAAAAAAAAAGATTTAGCCTCTATTTGGATAACATAATTTTTAATTCGTCCGAATTTGCAAAGGAATATATCTTCACAATAAATTGTTAATTTACCTGATTTTTTTTTAAATCTCCAGAAAACCTCTAAAGACTTCTGATTATTGTAAAATATTTTATATCAACACTATATCAGAAATTTAGAAGTATTTTCCCATTTTATCTGATAAACAATAAAGGTGACAAGAAGCAGGATAGTCTGACACACCTACCTAGATCAAAGGACTGCAAAGTGATTTCATTGCACAGGATTCTTTATGTTAGTCAAACAATGATGTTCTTTCAGCAATATACTGCACAATAATATTTTAAACAGATAAATTGTATTTCTTAGTGATGAGGTTTCAAGCACCACTAGTGCCACACATTTAAGCTTTCACTTTATCACTGATAAAACATCTTTTATGGATTTAAGATACAGGACAACTATAGATATGTTTGGGTTTTTCTGTTTTGTTTTTTTTTTTTTTTTCTTCATTTTTTAATGTCAGCAACTTTGTTTCTACAACAGATCATATGTTTTTTGTTTGTTTATTTGTTCATTTGTTTGTTTTGAGAAATGTCTAGCTTTATTGACTCTTTGTCCCATATCGAAATTTTGTTGTAACTAGGAGGCATAAGGTACATGGCACACAATCCGCAATACTTGGGGTAAGGCAACTCTCTGACAGTAGTTCAGAGAAGAGGAATGGAGACAGCTCCTTTTTGTTACTGAGCTAGGTGGTAGCTTCCTTGGATCTAAATCCGTGAGAAATGCCCTAAATAACTGAGATAGCAAGTTTGCTGAAGAAAGCTGCTTCAGGCTCCACACCAGTTTGAAGAAGGAAGTTTTGGAGGAAATGCAATGATTTTCTGGCTCATTAATATACTTAAGCAAACCTTCCACCTTAAAGCTTCTGGTTTCAGGAAGATTCCATTCTTCTAGGAAAGACATAATATCTGTAGGCAAGACTTCTACATTGATTTATTATGCTACTTCTACTTAGGTAATTTTTTTTTTTCCTATGTAGGTAACTGTTTTCTCTTAAACATAAAAGGAAGGAAACACTGGAGGAGGAGAAAGCAAGGAAGGTGTCATGGAAAAAGATTCATATGGGATAAATATGTTCTGTATTTCAATGGATTGGAGTCACACGCATACTGACTTGCCCCTTTCAGACAGTATTTTAGAGTCGTGCTTTCATGTTATAAGGAAGCAATCTGGCCTCTTATGCAGCACCCTCCATAGACTTCCAGCCAGGGCTGTGTACATCACAGCCTTAATCTCTGGTGTTCCTGGACAGCTGTGAAGAGGTAGAAAACACTTGGACAACAGGTGACTTTCCCATTCCAGGACATACATGTAGAGTAAAGGGGTAACACTGAAAAAAACCCACCAAACCCCACAAAAACCCTCTTGTTTGCGGGGGTATCTCAGTGACAAAATTATTAGGGATTCTTGTGCCTTATGTACTAATTTTGGTAGGTAGAAGTGCTCTCCAATTACCTATGACAAGGACAGAAAAAATGAACAGCCATAAATAAAATGCTAAAAGTGGAGAAGATCTGGGAAGGGAAACTTCTGCCTAAATGAGCAGATTGATTTCAAATTATGTGAGTGAAAAGAATATCAGGAATGAGAAACTTCAGCCAGAATACAGATTTTGGAAAGTGCTAAGCATTGTCACGTCCTTCCTCAAAGCAGAGGTCACATCTCACATGTTTGTACCTCTCAGGAAAGAACAGAAACCACAGATAACAAACTTAGGACACCTAAGCTCAAAGTATATTAATCAAAGCTATGTGACCTTTTTAATCAAATATGAGAAACATGGCAATGAGGTGACTTGCATAATTGATTATAATTGTACGGTGACTGTGCTGTAACCTAGACATGTCTAGTTGATATGAATTTGGTTCCACATGATTCTGCTGAAGATCAACAGCGAATCTCTCATCTAGATCCTATGCTTAAACTCTCTTTTCTCTTGCTTCATATATGACATGGGACCCAGGAGTGTTTCTTTTGCCCCGAGTCTGACTGTGAATGCTGGTCGTTCTACTTGTCATTTGGGGAGCGAAGATATTTTGTGAAGACCATCCTTTTTTGTGATGGAAACACGGACCCATGAGCTGAAACTCCACAGAACTGATTTGCTTAATAGTTTTGGCATAACTTCTGAGAGATATAAAATCACTAGTTTTACATATTTGACTTATTAAATATATCCTGTCTCGGTACCAAACCCTAAGTAGGAGACATAGTCTACTTAGCACTGAGCTAATATATATCTATGTTTTTTAAGCCTAGGGAGGCCTGCTTCTTTTTAATTCTTGTATCTTTAAAGCTTGTTAAACTATTTTATTTAAAATAAATCTAAGCTTGTATCTATAGCTTGAAATTTAGAGACTTGGGGAGTTAATCCCCCCCAAAAAATCTGACAGAGACATAAACATGTATATGTAATTTTTTTTTTTTATTGTCAACAATACTTTTATTTTTATTTTCAACAATTATTACTTTTTCTTGTAACAAATCTATTTGGAGGTACAGATCTTCTTATGTGTCATTCTGGGTTCACAGACGTCTGATAATTTGGACAAGGACAAGAACAAACTTTTGAGGCCAGGAACAAGTCACTACAATATTCAAGATATAGTTGTTGCAACGTCTCTTAGCCTGCTCTGGCTTTTAAGACGACTGAATTCATAAAATGCATACAATGTTGAATATACAGTGATGAAACATTTCTTGATGTTAAATGTCATAAATAATTCTGATAATATAGGTAAGGATTGCGTGTAAATGTACTATGCATTGACAGTATGTCCTAACAAAATAACTCTAATGAAGTGCTAGATCCTTAGGCCTTCTACCTTGAGTAATCACCCATTCCTTTGTAGTCCTATTTATTTCAATGGGATAACAGACAGAATGGGACTCTTCTCAGTGTAAATAAACCTACCATCACAAGAGTTTACACAAGTCTGCTGCGATGTCTACAGAAGTTGATGAGAATTAATGTGATTTCAATTAAAACTTTTGAGACTTGCTTCTACCTCACCACTCTAACTGAGAAACAGAAATTGCTGCGGTAAAAACTCAGAAAAATGCTCATATTCATTGACACACTAATAAAGTAAGAATAGATTTGTAGCTATAGAATCCATTTTCTAGACATACACTTATTTACCAGAATAAGTATTTTTGCATGTAGGCATATACTTCTATGTCAATATTACAACTTCCAGACCTAATTGGTTTGATGTCTTTAGATTGCAAACTTTTAAGATTTCTTAGTGAAAGAATTTTAGGATGCTATGAATTTATGCATGTTTTACAGTAACAGATAGATTGTCCATATGACAGTAATAGTGAAGCAATACTAGAAATTTAGAAAACCTTATTGTAAATCTGTGGGATTTTTTCTATATCCTGTCACCTGGAGAAGCTGAAATAATAGTTTTTAGCTTTTGAGAGGGAAAAGAAAAATGACAGGAAAAAAACACATAAGGTCTATATGGTCAGAAACGTCTCTTCACTATGATTTCTACTTCAGAGGAAGCATTCCTTTAAGTGATATCTTTGGCGAGGTCCCTAATTAGCTATATTTTTAACGTTTCTGAAGTAAAGAATATATTATCCAATAAAACAACTTAAATCATTAAAGAAGCAGGTGGTAATTTACTATATTTTTAATACATAGTCTTAAATGAAAGTATCTGTTTCCACGTCGCTTAAAATTAAATGTTTAGAATTAATTTGTTAAAAGTAGGCAGAATTTTAAGTCTCTCATCATCAAGAATTTGATTACTATTCTTTATAGCACTGCTAATAAAAGACACACTTTGGATTCCTGTGGAGATCCATTTATTATTAGAGTTTCTCATTAAAATACCTTCATTTAATATACAATTTTAAAAGTGTTCCTAAAGCTTCCATGTTGGATTACTTATTTGTAATTCTGTACCATTATTTAATAATTCAGCTTGATAATACTAGTCCTATTCTCTAACTATATTCAGCTTCTGCTCAGGTAGACTATAAAGTTGTGTTGCCTATGCACCAGATTCTTGTCTTTAAAATGAAGAATTTATTTTAAGCATTGAATTTTTCTGTATATGTGTGTGTGTGTATATATAAGCAAAGGAACTAGTTATGCAATTACATCAGTTTGGAAATTTTATGTCCTTCACTGAGGTTGAAACAGTGAAAACTTTAAGTACTGGAAAATGAAAAAAAGGGGTTATTGAAATGTACGCATTCAAACCACAGTCCAAACGTAGCATTCCAAAGAAGAAAAGGAACATGGTTGTTGTAGGCTGAGGTCAGTGGATGGACAGACTATATGATAAATCTCATAGCCGTAGATTGCATATTGTTGCATACAAATTACAACCAGGTTTTAAGAGTGGAGTACAAGACCAGGCACAAGCAATAGTGGTAAATGTCCCTTTAATGATAATACAGAAGTGCTTACATAAATAGCAGTGCGGTACAAAGTTTATGAGTGATCATTTCTGCCCATCGATAAAATAATTTAGTTTCAGCACTAAATTGGCCCACTCTTTTTGCAGCTGATATGTTTCTTAAATTGCATTATTTTCTTTCATATATCCATTTTTTATTCATTTCATTTCTTGGCAAAAGGACTCCATTAATTTGTTTCGGGGTTGTTATGTTTTGAGAACTAAAGCCTTTGCTGCTGCATTTAACCTGCAATCGCTGCTACGTTTCTTCCTGGCATGTAGGAAATGGTTGTTGGATCTCGGCTGCATTTACATCTAAACAAACACTGTGTAGGAGTTTAATCAAAGACTTAAGCTTTTATGTCAATAATCTGTGCATGGATAGCTTACAATGTTTACTACATACATTCTGTGTTGACATTTATGCTCCAAGCAAACTCCAGCAATAATAATTTGTCTTTGGATTATATCGTAGGCTCTGTGAGTGTTGGATCATCTGAACTAAGACTGTGTTCTTTGGTTTTGCTTGATTATATAGGCAGTTTCTTCTGCTTTATAACTGCATAAATGATTTTTCTTGGACCCAGATTTCCTATGTAAATGCTGCAATGAGTTAAAATTCAGCTCCATTAACATTTGCCTTTGTGAAAACATCACTTCCAGTCAACTCATTCAATATAATATCCACTGGAATGCCATTAGAGAAAGCGCATAAACACAGCCAAGTAAGCTGCAAATTTTATTCCAGGAAATGTTTGCCTAATGTTTTTTTTTTTTTGTGTGCGTTCAAAGCCTCACTTCTCACAAAGACCAAATTTATCTTTCCACAAAGGTACAAAACTACCAGTGATACTCAGTGATTGACTTACACTGACTTCTGCAAGTCTGCTTTCTCTCACCCATTCCACAGAATTCCCGAACCCCCATTTTTACACATAGCATTATTTTTTTTTTTTTTTTTTTTTTTTTTTTTTTTGCTTTCTTCTCTTTTATTCTCCAGTGAAACTGTGCAGGAGTTAATACAGCTTTAGTTCATCATGTAGTGAAATTTAGTCTTTAATCTTTTAAAGGATTTGATTTGCCCAATAGACAAAACAGTGATGTTGTTTTAAATACATGGGTTTACCAGGGAACTGAAGAGACTTTAGTCTTCGTCTTACCAATGCCTTCTGTGTTTCTGGTCCAGTTTGATTTTTTGCCTTCACAGATGGTATGGGGATAGAATCATTTATCTAGGATTTTGGGATTCCGCCTACCTCTGTTGGGACAGGAGCTCCAGCTGTCTGCCTGCTGCCCACAAAACTCAAACAGCCAGTACACAAGTACATCTCCTGTTCAGTGTCTCTGAGCTATCCAGAACATGCTCTGCACACTCTAACCATCCGCTCCCTCATTCCGTGGTCAGATTTGCAGTCAACATCAAGGGTAGGCAGTGGGTCTCTTTGTCCAGGGTAAATAGTACTTGCACCTATTGTGGATGGGTCCATGCAAATCGGCAGCCTCTCCTGTTACTTTTGGGCAATTCAAGAACCAAAATGATGCCAATCTGCCATAGGTTGTTCATTTTGTCAAAGTGCTTGTGAACCTTCCTGTTTTTAGTCTGTTCATCTTTGCAGCCTTGTAAAGGGCTATGCAACTATTGCCTTTACGCAGGGACAGAACAGCATTTCAGGTAAAAACTGAGTGGGATTTAGACAAAATTCAGACAAATCTGAAGTTCTGTACCTCCAAATATAACCAGCTGCTGTCTCTTTTGTGAGGTTTCTGAACTTAATTGTGTCTCTTTTAAAGTTGCTTGCTTTCTGTCCTTGGGAATATGCAGATTTGTCTCAGACTTCACAGGGCTGAGAAACTAATAGATATTTCTAAACACAAAAAGGGTCTAGAAATCAGTCATTTCTCCAGACATATTTCCTCAGCTAGTATTTCCACAGTATATCCACTGGCTTGCATTTCTCACCAAAATGCTGATACACCTCCCACTTTCTCCCAAATAACAGGGAAAGGGAGAAGAAAGTAGTGAACATGTTATCAAGGTATGTATACAGTAAAACTGCAGTGTAATACAATGCAGTAGCAGTAAGAATGATTGTCAAACATTTGGTTGCAGTCATGTTGTCTGCTCAGTGGCATTTAAAATGATCCCTCTCCCTTCCCTGAAGGAATGCTTTATTGCCCTCACTCTATACGTGCAGGCTATACTGAGTAGAGGGACACTGTCCCTCTTGTTGAAACCAGTTTCTCTGGGCAAAACATTCTTGTGGGAAAGAATAAATAGAGAAAGAAAGCAAACACAAGCCTTACCACGGTTCTCTAGATTAGGAATTTTCTCACTTGTTTGGATGAGATTAGCTTGGTATACCATGTTACTTAGATCCTTTACAAATTTTACATATGTTAGTATATCCCAAAAAAAAAAAAGCTCTTGGAGAAGGAAATGGGATCTAGGACTCCTTTCAACACGAGTGCTCTCAGTACTAGGCTACAGTGTTTATCTTTTTCAGTATTGATATTTTAATTATTTACACAAATGTTAAAACATTGATGGGATACATTGAGAATGTCAAACTCATCCACTACAGAGATTGCAATGTACTCATTCCAGAGTAGGGGTTTTGTTTTGTTTTGTGTTGGCTTTATTTGTTTGTCTTTTTTGTCCTGAGAATGAATAATACATACGAGTTCTTACAGGTGTCTTCATACCTCAAGCCAGTGTTTTAATTGCTATGTAAAAGATTATTTCCTCCTCCTGCAGTGCCAAGAGAAGAAGAGTAGACATAAAGATCTAACTGCAGGACCTAACAATTCTGAAGTAGGAGCTCTGAGACGTCTTCCAGCTAATGTTGAAATATATTTGAGTAGTCTTGAACTGCACTAGAAAAATAGTAGCTCTGGTTTTGTCTCCTCTTTTCTAACTTTTTTTCTTTGTGTGTGTGCATTTAAGACCAGTATAAGGGTCAACATCAACAAATGCTAAAGGTAACCCCAACCAGCTTTTACTGGAAGCCTGCAACAACTCCATTGTGAAATCTGCTGTTGGCTTCCTAGCTGTGTCATAAAAATGAAGTGAAAGAGACTTCTTAGATATACATGCTGCAGTCTGAGCAGAACAATATAATCTTGACAAGAAGGATATTGCCTTTGATTGCAAAGGAAAACATATTGTGTATTTAAATATGTGTGTATGTGTGTATATTTTTACAGTGTCAGAGAAACCAGTATATACCTCTCCTTGATGTTTCTCTGAAAAAGGGATACTATTCTACATTTTACATTTTACATTCTACATTCTATATTCTATATTCTAAATTCTAAATTATCTATAATGCATTGTTTATAATGCATATGAGATATATGATACAGTGCATTATATAATAGTTTACACATATTACACGTGTATATAAATAATCAATTACAACCCAACCCTTTAATCATTTTTGTTATGTTAAGAGTTTCAGCACTGTAAGAAAGTAAAGGACAACAATTTTACCCTCATTATTCCCAAAACTACTTGGGTAGAGTAGGATGCTTTTATATTTCATCAATTGTTTGCAAGAATAAACCTTGCTTTTCAACTTAGTAAACTGTAGTGTTATGAAAAAAACCCTTTTTAACTTTTATTTAAGAAAGCTGACTTCCATACCTCAGAGAATCAGCTGGAAAATTACTGTGTTCCTTAAAAAATATATTTCCAACAAGCACAGTTTCATCTGCTACACAGATTTCTTGAGAAAAAAAACTCTCATCAGCTACAGTAATACTTGCATTGATGCAATGATGGGGTTTTTAGCTACTCCCCTGGAAAACTGTATTGCTTTATTTATCAAAATCCATAAGCTTAAACACTTTTTTTATGTCCCTGTTACGTTACTTGCAATTTTGATATAATTGGGAAGATAGTTGTTCCTTGTTACATCATTTACTTAAGTCTTAATAGAAAACTACCTCATGAGCACTGAGATTTTGAAACTAATATTAAACTAAGGCAAATGCCTGAGGACTGGTACGAATTCTAATTCTTAGAATAACTTAATTGAAAAAAAAACCAGGGCAGAATGAAACAGAATAGCTTTAGTTGCATCACTTCAGATCTAACTAGCTACATAAAAGGAATCCAACTTGAATTAATTGATCAGAATTCATTATAACAGGTACATAGGTAAGTCAGATTTTTTGACCTTTTCATTTTGCAGTTGTCTATATAATATCAAAGAACCTTGTCGGTCTGACACCCAAGGGGAGGCATAGTATTTTAGTGAATACTAGTGCTAATAGATTTCCACGAAGTACATAATGCTTTAGGTATCTGCCAAAACATTAAGGAGTTAGTCGTAATATAGTTTATAGACATGCAAATAGAAAAAGTTTACTAAGCAACCCTGTCTCTATTTGGCTACAGCAGTTAATTATTCAACAAAGAAAGCCGGCAGCTCGCATGAAGGGTGTTGACAAGGTGGGGGCCAGCAGTAATGGCGGCCATGCCCACACCCATGAAAAGCGTTCCCTCCTAGGGAACGCTCTGATCAGAGTGTGGTGTGGCAGTTGGTGTGGTGGTTGGTTCAGAAGGGTGCTGAAGGTGTACCAGCTCGACCAGGGCGCTGTGGTATCTACCCAGAGGAAAGCCTTGGCCTCCCCAAGCTCTGCACCCAGCTGGGCTGAGGCAGGCTCCTAGACAGACCTCTCCTGGGGGCACAATGGCAGCCGGGTGTCAGGCTGCAGGCTGTGCCCTGCTCTGAGGCCAGTGTCAGATGGCAGCGGTGAGAATGCTTGAGGGAGGTGAGCCCAGGTAAAGGAACTCCTCCACCCAGTGATGGAGCTCCTGGAGGAGGTAAGTAGATTGAGAACTATCAGAGAGTGCGAGAGAGACATAGACTGCTGGAGTCGCACCCTGCCTTCCCTGGGACAGGCCCCACAGGCAGACAGGGCATGTGATACAGAGGGTTCCCTGTCCTCTCTTGGCCAAGCAAAATGAGGTAATTCAGAGGATAGGGGGCAATGGCAGCGAGTTCCTGCCCGGCAAAGCAGGCATGTCTGCTTAGTAACTCCCCAACCTTCTCAGGTACCCTTCCAAAATTGGTACAAGGCTCTGCATGCAGAACCGAACCATTACAGGGAAGATGATTCAATTAGCATGGAGGTGGTGCTGAGGTTAAGCCGAACTACACCCAAACAGCAAAACCTCTTCAGTGAATTAAAAATGATGGGTCATCATCGTAGGTGACTCCCTCCAGAAGGGAGCAGAAGGCCCATATGCAGACTGGACCCACTTCTCAGGGAAATCTGCTGCCTCCCTGGGGCCCGGGTTAAAGATATAAAGAGAAAGCTTCCCTCCTTGGTACGTCCTTCAGATTACTATCCATTACTGATTTTTTCAGACAGGCAGCGATGAAGTGGCAACAAGGACCCTGAGGGCGATCAAGAGAGACTTCAGGGCCTTGGGATGACTGGTTAAGGGATCAGGAGCACAAGTAGTGTTCTCCAGGCCTGGTTTCAGTGGCAAGACTTTGAGTTATTTGATCATGGATCCATTTATGAAATACCAGTCCTGAAGGTAACTGATGGAGTACACCTATCTCAAAGGGGGAAAACGTTCTCAGTGCACTGTCGTGGTTTGGGCTGGACTGGCCACTGAGGGAAATGACAGATGGTCTTCCCCACCTCTGTCTCCAAGGAGAGGGGAGGAGAGAGAAAGAGACTTATGCGTTTAGAAGGAACTGAACTACTTTAATGAAAATATTAATAATAAAGATAAAATAATGAAATATATGCAAAAACTTTATCAAGCTCCCAGAACAATGATCATGTCACTGGCAGGCACTGGGGAAGTCCCAGACTGGACTCTGTGATGGACAGGAACTGGATTCAGGATCTGGATTCAGGATCAGGATGAAAGGCAGCTGAACAGACAGAGTCCTCCTCAGACACCGGCCATTGAAGAAAGAAGGCTGACCCTTTGATCCCTCAGTTTTTATACTGAGCATGAGGCAGATGAGATGGAATACCCTGTTGGTCAGTTTTGGGTCACCTGTCTTGTCTGCTCCTCCCCACAGGTGGGACCACTCTGCGCTTTTCCACTTGCGACCCTCCAAGGGGGCAAATAACAAAGTTAACTGCCTTGGGTGTTATAGCAATAAGTATAAGCAGGAGTCACTCTGCATACCATTCCTTGGCATCAACTATAAACATAGGCACGGCTTCTGCTGGTACAGACAGTGAGGGAGTTGACAGGGCTCATCGAAAGGGCTTTATACTAGATTTGAAGGGGGAAGGGGATGAAACCAGGTTCTCTAGAGATAAGCCTGGGGGTCGTGTGCCAATGTTTGTGGGACGGTATGCTAGTGAGGTCCCTTGGTCTGCTGACTCAATGAAGGTAGGGGATGGAGATCCATGTGACAACAGAGATGCCAGGGACGTTAATGGGTTAGAAACTACGGCTATGCCTGGGAATGGTCAGGCAGGAATTAGGGCTTCTCCCAGCAAAAAAAGTGGGGGGACCAATAGGCCAACTAAAGTGTTTCTACACTAATGCACGCAGCACAGACAACAAACAGGAGGACCTGGGAGCCACTGTGCAGCAGGAAAACTATGATGTAGTTGCCATCACAGAAATGTGGTGGGATGACTTTCACTACTGGAGTGCTGTAATGGATGGGTACAAACTCTTCAGAAGGGATAGGCAAGGAAGGAGACAGTGGGGTGGGCCTCTATGTCAGGGAGTATTATGAATGTCTAGAACTAATGATAGTGACAATAGGGTTGAGTGTCTATGGTAAGAATCAGGGGGAGGGCCAACAAGGCAGATATGGTGGGATTCTGTTACAGACTGCCCAACCAGGGTGAAGAGACAGATAACATATTCTATGAGCAGCTGGGAGAAGTCTCACGATCCCTAGCCCTTGTCCTCATGGGGCATTTCAACTTACCTACTACTGAAAATACAGTACAGCTGAGAGGGAACCAGCTAGGAAGTTCGTGGAATGTGTTGAGGATAACTTCTTGACACAGCTGGCTAGGGAAGGTGTCCTGCTGGACCTGTTGTTTGTGAACAGAGAATGACTTGTGGGGGTGTGAAGGTTGGAGGCTGTTTTGGACATAGTGATCGTGAAATGATAAAGTTTTCGATTCTTGGAGAAGCAAGGAGGGGGATCATCAGAACTGCTAACTTGGACTTCCGGAGGGCAGACTTTGGTCTTTTCAGGAGCCTGGTTGACACAGTCCCTTGAAAGGCAGTCCTGAAAGGCAAAGGAGTCCAGGAGGGCTGGATGTTTTTCAAGAAGTCTTAAAAGCACAGGAGCAGGCTGTCTCCATGTACCAAAAAAGATTGGCCTGGCTGAACAGAGAACTACGATTGCAACTCAGGGTAAAAAAGGAGAGTTTACAGCCTTTGGAAGAAGGGGCAGGCCACTACAGACATTGTGAGGCTATGTAGGGAGAAAACTAGAAGGGCCAAAGCCCAATTAGAACTTAATCTGGCTTATGCTATTAAGGACAATAAAAAATGTTTCTAGAAATACATTAACAATAAAAGGAAGACTAAGGATAATCTCCATATTTTATTAGACGGGGGTGGAAGAGGCTGAGGTATAATGCATTTTTTGCCTCAGTGGTTCGTAGTAGAACCAGCTGTTCCCTGAGTACCCAGCCCCCTGAGCTAGAAGACAGGGATTGGGAGCAAATTGAAGCCCCCATAATCCAAAGGGAAATGATGAGTGACCTCCTACAACACTTAGACATACACAAGTCTATGGGGCCAGATAGGATCCACTCGAGGGTACTGAGGGAGCTGGTGGAAGTGCTTACCAAGCCACTTTCCATCATTTATTAGCAGTCCTGGCTAAATGGGGAGGTGTCAGTTGACTGGAGGTTAGCAAATGTGATGCCCATCTATGAGAAGGGTCACAAGGAGGATCCAGGGAATCACAGGCCTGTTAGTCTGACCTTGGTGCCTGGGAAGGTCATGGAGCCCAGTCAACATGGGTTCATGAAAAGCAGGTCCTGCTTAACAAACCTGATTTTCTTCTATGACATGATTACCTGCTTAGTGGAAGAGGGAAAGACTGTGGATGTTGTTTACCTGGATTTTTGTAAAGCCTTGGACAACATTTCCCACAGCATTCTCCTGGAGAAACTGGCTACTCATGGCTTTGACAGGCATCCGCATTGCTGGCTAAAAATCTGGCTGGACGGCCAGGCCGAGAGAGTTGTGGTGAATGGAGTTAAATTCAGTTGGCAGCTGGTCACAAGTGGTGTTCCCATGGCTCAATACTGGTGCTGGTTCTGTTTAAAATCTTTATCAATGACCTGGACAAGGAGATCGAGTACACCCTCAGTAAGTTTGCAGATGACACCAAGTTGAGTGGGAATGTTGATCTGCTTGAGGGTAGGAAGGCTCTACAGAGAGATCTGGACAGGCTGGATCGATGGGCCGAGGCCAACAGTATGACATTCAACAAGGCCAAATGCTAGGTCCTGCGCTTGCGTCACAACAACCCCATTCAACACTACTAGTAGGCTTGGTGAATAGCTGGAAAGCTATCTGGTGGAAAAGGAGCTGGGGGTATTGGTCGACAGCTGGCTAAATATGAGGCTCTGGAGCATCTCCAGAGAAGGGCAATGAAGATGGTGAGGGCTCTAGAGAACAAACCTTATGAGGAGTGGCTGAGAGAACTGGGATTTTTTAGTCTGGAGAAAAGGAGGCTGAGAGGAGACTTTATGACTACCTACAACTATCTGAAAGGAGATTGTAGCGAGGTGGGGGCTGGTCTCTTCTCCCAAGTAACAAGTGATAGGATGAGAGAAAATGGCCTCAAGTTGCACTAGAGGAGGTTTAGGATGGATAGTAGAAAGAATTTCTTCACCAAAAGGATTGTCAAACATTAGAACAGGCTGCTCAGGGAAGTGGTTAAATCACCATCCCTGGAGGTATTTAAAAGACCTGTAGATGTGGCATTTAGGGACATGGTTTAGGGGTGGTTTTGGCAGTGTTAGGTTAATGGTTTAACTTGAACTTAAAGGTCCCTTCCAACCTAGATAGTTCTATGGTTCCAAAACATAAGTTCTGGGTTTATGACTGCAGAAAACATGGAATAATCAATCATAAAGTGTGAAAGGATTTCTACCCATGCTTTTATTTTACCTGCCACTGTGCACACTAAAACATTATGATGTTGGTATTTTGGGAAGGTGCTAGAACACTGTAGTAGCTGCATAGTTCATGAGTAGGTATATTCATAGTTTAAATCATGCACTACAATAAGGTAATATTGTACAACAGACAATTGTGCTCACTACAGCTTATACTATTTACTACAGTGTAGCTAATCACTAAAAATTTCAGTTCTATCTGTAATTATATCATGACTAGGTGGAACACCTGCATGTTATATTCTGGAAAGCATTTTGAAACTGAGAAAACTAAGCCCAAAGCAAAAAACCTACAAAACCCAAATGCGTGATTGCCCTGATACCCTCCTTCCCCCTCAAAACCCACATAAAATCCAAGTTCAGAATTCCTACGGGCCTCATTTCTACACGTCTATTTCTTTGTTCTGTTCTCAAATTCCCCTCAGCCTTGTTCTGTCTGAAACCCTGAAAATGCACAAACGAAAACTGCTGTGAGCCTTCTCCGAAACATTTTTATTTACATTTACATTTACTACTTTATGTAGTTCCTAATACAAAGCTCCCCAAATAATATGCACTTGTCATAAAATCTCTGACAAATATGTTTTTCATTAATATGTCTAATCTAGGAGATCAACACTTACATTTTCAACCATTTATGAACTCAGGTATAATTTTGCTTTTATCAAATCTGTAAGAAAAATAAACCCTTATTTTATCTAGTAGCTATTTAACTCTGAATTTCTAGGTCGGTTCTGTATAAGCATAAAACCCACTCAGATTCTTGATTTGTAGCTGTCAATTCTTCTTGTATTATAGAGCCTCCCAAATAGGATCCTTTAAAAAAAATATGTTATTTTCTTTTTTTGTTTGTTTTTAATTTTGTCTGTTAGTTACTTAACAGAACTTTTTTTTTTTTCTTTTTTTTTTCTTTTTTTTTTTTTCTGAGTGTTTTGGAAAAAGTACAGGATTACTGCATTGTTCTTATGTTATATAACTTATATGTGTCTATACCCAAAGTAAACTTGAGAGAAGTAATGTCTTGGATATTTTATAGTCAAGTTTTAATTGTGACTTAATATTTCGCTTGTAAATTAGTTTTTCAGAGTTAGTCTGTGGACGTGTCTTACAAGAAAAGCTGAAGTCTTCCAATAGGAGACTGCTACTGTCTCCAAGAAGGTGTTTTCCCTCTGGAAGGCAGATGTATAAATCTAGTTTTCGTCTTGCATTATAGGCATTCAGCATGTCTTATTGAAACAAAATGTGTTGCAGATGCTCTTGATAGAATGTTAAGTACCTGTCTTGGTTTTTTAAAGTTCATTTTAGTACATAAATTATATGCTCACAAAATATTTGTACTCGGTCTCACACTTAATCACTTCCAGCAAAATTGATATTTTCTCTCTGAATTTTATAGGAGCCTGTGGAAATAAGTGGGAAACCTCTAATAAAAAGCAATTTTTGCTTACGGCTTTATTCATACCACCTTCAAGCTCATTGCACAATTCATGACCTCATGGATTTGAATATACTCATCGGGAACAAAATTCCAGTCTTGCAGCATTAATCTGTGCCCACAGTGTTGGCTAACAGCTCCCAACACCACTCACCTCCACCCCAAAAAATTACTCTTTTTAACTGCAAACTGTTCCTTCTAAGAGTAATGCATTTTGGCAAGATATATGTCATAAAACCATGATAGGTTGTTAACACAGAGCTGAGGCTATTTCACAGACCTTAGAGATTAGCTGGGAAAAGCCCTTTTAACAGTGACATGCCAAGATGTGCCAGTTGTCTCCAGAGTGCTCTGAAACAGTCATTTCAGATATGCCTACAATTTGAACATATTTTGCTTCCCTCTGGCTTCTTACTTGTGTATGGTATTTTTGTGTAGACATAGATATCTCTAGTAAATGAAGTCTGTATATTTGCCATGCATGAATGTTTGATATTTTGTACAGTGATCATTTTAAAGTCTTGCTCATTTCTACCTACCAGGGTATCTATTTATCTACCTACTTATGAAATGCATATATTATTTTGTACATGTGAGGGGGGTTACCCTACAAACTCTGATTTCCAAAGAATCAGTAAATGGTTTTGTGCAATGCATATTTAAAAACATCTCTGCTTTACTCACTGAAAAAGAAAACAGATGTTAGGGGTAGGCACACAGAGTACCACGATCCTTTTGTTCTCAAAACAGGAATGTTTTTGACAGTTTTTTTCTAACAGCAAAGAAAATACCGTGATAGTCCGAAAACCCATGGATATTTGTCATGTGAAGATTTTTCCATATCCTTCCTGAAGCCCCATCTTGCATTATCATTATCCTATAGATGTTATTGTGTTTAAATCTCTCCTTTTCTATTGCTATTTCTTCTTCTATTTCTTCTTTAGTCCATAATAGCTTCTGTGTTCTGACAGTTATTCTCCCTCCCGTCTCCTCTCTTCATACCTAGTTAGTTTTCAGTGCTGCGCTAACAACCGAAGGATGACAGTTTGTCCATTTATAAATTCATCTGAGATTATAGGTTCTTTATGCTCAGTCATGTGATAGGACCAAACTGTGCCTATATTAAGCTAACTGTTTAGTGGTAGGTTTATAGCAACACACTCTAATCTATTTATTATGTCTTTCAAGTTCTGGGAAAATTATTGTATATTCCTCTTCTTTAAGAATTATAATTGCTGTTGTTGTATGTTGTTTTGCAAACATTTGCCAACATATTCTAGAAGTTGTGTGTATGATTCATAGCCAGCCCTAGAGACAGAGCACTTACTGCCATCCTATTATAGCCTGTTCACGTAAGAGCTCTTCACTTCTTCAAGTCTTCAGAGAAATCCATGAATAACTGCACAAATTATCCAATTTAATAAATAATTTAAAGGGAGAAAGAAATCTCTATAAATACAAAAAGTACTCAACAGCAAGTATTAAGTGTTGTTTAAACAGACTTATTTATATTTTATTTACTGTCATTTCAGATGATTAGTGATATTTAAGCTTTAAGGACTTCCTTTCTTTTGGAATACATTACAAATTATAGACTAGTATCTTACTGGATAAATATAATAGCAAGTGGTTTCCCTTTTCCTACATTCATGTCAACACAAGATATCCACCTTGAGCAAACAGCTTTATTTTCCACTACAGAATTGTCTAGTGTTGCAACAGCCACAAATGTGGGATGTATTGACATTACAGTCTGTAGATCTACCCATGTATAACTGAGTCCTGGGGAACATTAGACTAGGGCCTGGCACTGTCAAATTTTGTATTTAAACTCCTTAGCTTTGGGCAATATCTTCATATGAGCCAAGAAGATGCCTTTCTTCTCCCTCTCCAGCCCAGTGAAATAATCTGTGTGAATCACCCTTCACACAGAGGTGTTGGTGCTGTTTAGGAATTCTCTCTTGGCTCCTCTCTGCTCCATCCACAGATAATGCACAGATAACTTCACAGATAACAGCTTTACACAGATAATGCTTCAAACAAAATCTTGACATTGCAGTGGCACAGCACATAGCAATTGTCAGTATATATGAGTTATCTGGTATCAGACTACTCCTTAAATTGAGAGCATACTGTTTTCTCATTATCTGTACTACAGTTCAATATTTACCCATCTCTATGATCAACCTTTTTCTTTAGTGATAAAATGCAAGACACTACACCCTGTGATCTTGTAATACAGTATTGCCATTCCTAGTAACGTGCTTTGTGCTGAATTTGCAAACCCAACTGAGTTTTGTTGGGTATCTTCTGTCTGAAATTTTCTTGACCTGGCTGCAGCCTTGTTTTAAATGTAACAGTAATTTTTCTATTTGACCAGGTGTCCATGGCTCATTTGTTTTACTTTCATTTATCTTTATGTGGTACAACCATAGTTTTATATCCACAGCAGAAATAAGGAGTTATTCTGTGTAGAATAAGACATTTACATCTCTAGCACACTGATGCAGTTTAGACAAAAATATGCCTGGTATGATAACAGAGGTCTTCAAAAAAGCAGAGGCACAGCGTGTAGCATAGAGAGGCACCTGCATGGGAAAATTTAGAGATGGGGCACAGGCTTGGATCTGGGGTCTACAAACTGAGCAATTCACTAATTGTCAGTTAAAGAAATGCAGAGCTGGAGGTGGGCAGAACTTGGTTTTGGATAGCAAAGGAAATGAAGGAATAGTATCTAACATACATAAAAGGCACCTCATATAGCACATTTGGATGTTACAAGGAGTTGCAGATGAGTGGAGAATGCATGTAAATGTGTGTTAAAAATATATATAAAAAGACTCCAAAAGTATGAAGAAGAAGAAAACATTGACATGAACATCATATTCCTCTCAGTGAAGGACTCCAGATACTGACAGCTTTCTGTAGCACACGCCACACCCACACCCCACCACCAGAATGAAACATAAGGATCTAGAGGAGCATAGAAAGGATGAGCATAAAACCAGGAAAAGGGATAGAAACCAAGAATTGTGTGTGTTACATTTTTAATTATGTTACTAGTATTACTGAAATTTTTTCTCTATAGATGTATTCTGACTTTCTTCTTTTTTCTATAAAAATTAGATCTATACTAGTAATGTTTCTTGAACTAAACTGTTAAGATTTCAATTGTTCTAAAAATAAATGTTTGACTTTGTTTATATACATGTATATGCATATATATGTGCACGCATATGCTACGTAAATGTATATACATATACATGTACATGTAAGGTGTGCTTTTCTCTGCCTACAAAAAAGATTTTGAGTACAACACCACAAATTCACAGAAGGAAATGTACATACAACATTTTGTCCTAGGGGAGGTATTTTGGTCAGTTTTTCTTTTGGTGCACACATAACAGTACACATAATTTCTCTTACATTTCTGTCATTATATCCCGGAAATGTACTTGAAAAGAAAGACCTACTCTTTATTAGTGTTCCTGTAGTAAAATGTCAGGTTCACAGCAACTTGATGTAGCACCTAAATTTTTTTCCAAGGTCCTCCATCTGTTTCATATTTCCATATGTAGATTGGCATTTGCATGCTTACAAGATCTATCTGTACCATGAGTGTGCATAGGTTAGCATATTTTCTTTAATTCTGCGAGGGGAGATAATATCTCTGAGATACTCTTTTTTTTAGGATATTCTTCCTCAAATGTTTTATTTTCTATTTATTAAATAGCATTGCTAGCATTAAGTATTACAGCTGGAGCAAAAAGCTCAGTACAAAACGACCAGCCTTCATGGCTTTCAGGTTCCTGTACACTGAGTACTTACCTACTTAGCAAAGACGGTTTGCCACATCTTTTTCTCGCTGCTGGGGATATCATTTCTTACATTTTCCTGGAAATACTTGAATCGATATATAGTGGTACTGTATTTGTCCTTTTCACAGAGATACCACATTGGCTGTTTGATTATTAGCAATTAATATATCCAAGTTTTTTACACTACTGACATTTTCAGTTCCTGACTATACCTTGCAGCTGAAGTCTCAGAAAAACAATTTCTTATATTTTACCAACAATAGCTTAGCCTAACAAGTGTTGGTTTTTGTAAAACTGGATCTAGAGTGTTCATATATCTTAACATACCAACAATCGTTCCTTTATTCACTAACATTCCCCCTAATCTGAACTATTTCCAGAATACCAAGATAGACCTGCTAAGGAAAACTTAATAACTTTTGGCTGATAACTTGCAACCAACAGTAATGGCATTTGGGAAGGGGTGGGGAGGGTGGAGGGAGTGGTGTTTCCCTTCCCTTCCCTTCCCTTCCCTTCCCTTCCCTTCCCTTCCCTTCCCTTCCCTTCCCTTCCCTTCCCTCTCTACTCATTTCTTCAATCTCAAGATTCATGTGAAGTTTCCTTAGGTTTGATAAAAGTACATTTGAAAATATGATGAATCAAAACTATCTTTTTGCTTACATATAGCTACACTTAACTGGAAAACCCTGTTCACCAAAATGGTAACTAACGTGTGATCTGATCAGATAACCATGACCTGTTGGTACACTAAAGAAATTAATAAATCTCTTTTCTTTGGCAAAATCATATAACATAATGTAACAGGTCACATTTTTGTCAATTATTCCATTGACTCACAAAGGACAAATTAACACTGAAGAAATTTACTTACAAGTAAAATTCTATTTGTAAATTAACAGGGATTTTGAAAACACCTGTCTGAATAAGCTAATAATATAAGAAAGAAGAACTCTACTAATACAAGAAATCAGGACTGTTAGAGGCATACTTTTTGCAATTTACATGTGAGTAGCTTCCACTAGTATTAACACATAATTAATCTCAAAATTATTTTTACTTCTAAAAGAAAATGGATACAACCAGATCTAGTGGTATAAATGTCATATGTTAAGCATACACCATTCTTGATAAATACTGTGTAGGGAAATAAGTTCAAATATGAGCAGAATCATACCTCTTCAGCATGTATAGCGTACATGTACCTGTATGAGTGTGTATATATATATTCTGTGTAGGGGTTTTTGGTACAAAACACCTTGTCTTGAGTCTGAAAATGAGATTGTGAACTGGTACTGAAACCTATACAAGAGAATAATTTACCAGCCATATTTTTATTCCAAGAATCTATAATAGCAAGCAGTAATTTCAACAAATAGTGGATGGTAAAATTAACTTGCTATTGATTTTTTTTTTTCCTTTTTTTTTTTTCCCCCAGATATTCTTATCTATATGAGTGATGGCCTATAGCCACCTATTTCGTAGATTTCTGGAACAGAAGCAAGACAGATGTAACAAAAATGGAGATTAATACTGTAAAACCATGCAAACAACATACTGATTTTAAAAGTCCTATACTACAGACTGCTAAAATATAAAACAATTTTCTAACTATTACTTTCTGAAAAAAAACCAAAAACTGACACCTGCAGTTGCATTGGCTGAACAATGTACCTTGAGCAAAAACGTTAAGGTGATGGTAACACATGGGACTGGTGAACTCTGCTCCTTTTGATGCGTAACACAGCATCCATTTATAGTTAAATGAATGTGCACGCTACCTTTGTTCCTTTTCTTTCTTCTGCTTTGTTGGCCAAATGGTAGGTTGATTTTAAAATTCTTCAGTGGTTTATAAAAGCTTGAATCTCAGTTGAATTATTACTCCAGGTCCTTTCTTCATCCTCCATTTCAATAATAGTAAATTTGATCCAGGTATATGTCATTACTGAACTGTAAAGTTCAAGAATTCAAAAGTCTCAAAACAAGAATTCAAGATTCAAGGAGCTGTCATTTGGGACAGCTAAAATAGGTACGTGCGAATGGCATATTTGTCTTCTGTCCATCCTAGAACAAGTTTACCCTCATTTTAGTTAGGCAGTATACCACGTCATACAGCCTTTTGTTTACTTCAGGATAAGGATGTTCAAAAAGGCTATTACTGTGGAATAGCTAATACATCATAACTGTTATCCTAGGATAACTTGCTCATGTCCATAACCTCACTTAGCTGTTCTACAAATCTAAGTCACATCTATCTACTTATCATTATAATACGAGTACAGTTCTACAGCCTTTGGGACATATTTGAGTAGTCTTGTATAATACTTCATTCTCTGAACAAACCCATTGGTTTCACTTTAAAGGCTCTCAAAGACTTCAATGAGCTGTGAAATTAAGCTCTACCCTTGTACTCTTTTCAATCTGAATTTCATCATGGACATTTGTACAGCTGTTTTGTTGTATGAATGTTTGTGGAAGAGCTTTTAATTCACCTGAATCCCTGATATTCACACATGAATGACCATATTCATAATCCCACCATATAAACGTGAAATTATTAGCAGAGTTTGACAAGGCAAAGTTAAATGAAGGTTGTGCAGGATAGACAGTCCTTATGATAAAACTGAGCCTTGGGGCTCCATAAGGTCCCATTTATTACTGTTTTGTGTTTTTGATGTGGGTTGTTTTTTTTGAGTTTGGCTTTTTTTTTCAGTTTTGATTTTGTTTTGTTTTGTTTTGTTTTTTTAAATCTAGATGAGACTCTTTACAGATTCTTACTGGTATCCAATATTAATTGTGGAACTGTTACTGAAATCAGTAAATTTGTGTTAGTTTACAGTAATTTAAGATTTTCCCCTTCAAGTTGGGGAGAGGAAAAATATTTGAACAGATTTAACTTAAAGACAAGAAAATCCAGAAAGAAACAAAAGATACGTTTGGTTGTTGAAGAAATGCCTTATTCTAGGACAGTATTATGATTTATGGTTTTCAGGGAACCCAGTTCTGATTTTTGATGCTTCTCAGTAACAATGCTGTGTTTGAAGGCCATGGACTGGCATTTCAGCACTTTGTGATGTTCACCACACCAGCTGGTTATCCTGTTTGGTCCTAGTAAGAAGCTATGCAGACCAAAGCATCAATAACTTCTTTAAAGAAATACCAGATTCAAAGCCAGTAACACTATCAGTGGAAACATTTGGGAGAGGGAAAAGAGGAGTGTGTTCTTTTAATGAAACAATAATAATAAAATGAATAAAACGCCTGTGTAATAGCACAGCCATTCCTCTCTGTATTCTCCAATATCCATTACTTACAAGTATTCTGTGCTAAGTCAGCCCGTACTTTGGAGAGAGGGAGGATGGCAAGATACTGGATTACAGCCAAAAAGATAGTCTTACCATGTGAATAAACAGCAGCACACATGAGGTGACCCAGTACGATAAGATAATAAATCCTCTCAGTCGGTCTTATGTATATTTGAAACCCTTTGAGCAATTACAGCTAATGAGAAAATAATTACAGATCACAACTGGTCCATAAGGAAGATAAACAGGGAGAAAAAAGGAGCACTGATAATAAACTAATAAACATACTCTTTAATTACCACAGAGATAGAATGCTTGTTGAATGACCTGTCCCAGTTAAATTCAGAAGTTCTTCATGACAATGAACAAAAGAAAATCTAAGATACAAGCACTTTCACTTGAAAATCCTGCTAAAGATAGGTTTCAGCAGACTGAAGTAGCAAGTTTGGACTGTTTCAGACCCAGCTTATTCTTTATAACTTTTTAGCATGTTTGCCTGAACAGAGGTTAGGTTAAAGTATGAAGGTTGATGAAAAAGGTACATAAGTTTCTTTCAGAGAATTTTTGCCTCATTTGAGCCAGAGTCCACCAGCTGCAAACCATAAAGCATTTTGGAACAAGGTCAGTAGAGCTGATATTAATTCTGACAGCAGCGGATGATTCTTATAGCCATACTTGAAAGAGCATTTTCTTATGGGAATTTGATGATCTTCTTCTAGCATCTTCACAACCTGTTAAAAAGTTTGAATATGAACAGAACATATTTTTACAGTATATATTTATTATGGTACCTTTTATTTGTTGCTTAGTTTCAGATCCAGTGCTCTGTGCTGCAATTTTTCTATCACCTGAAATGACGCAGGATGCAGGTATTGGTAAACCCAATATAATTGGAGTAGAACACTAGCTGGCCAGTGACTTTTTTTTCTTTTTTTTTGAGAAAGGCAGCATATTTGAAAAACAGTACAGCTGACATGGCTTATTTGAATGTTAAGCTTTTTCATATAGTTTATTGGCAAACTGTAGATGAGGACATTTAGTCTGGTATAAAATAGAACAGTTGAGAGCTTTGTGCTGAACATTCAATTTAGTAGTATTATCAACAAGTGATATTGGTGGTTAATATTTTTCCCCGTTGCAGTGTTCAAAAAAAAAAACCAAAAACTTTTTGTCATTTGAAACATCAATTTATCATAAACTAAAGAAGCACGGTCCGAAATTATGAGGAAGTGACATATCTGTTACATACAAACCAGTCCCTGCACTCTGAGGAGCCAAATTGTCATCACAATTCTTTGATGCCTTTCATTCCTGAGTACAGGATTTGAAGGGGTGATCCTTGAATGTTTTTCCATCTGCCTGTCTATACATCAATATTATAAGATATATGAAGGTATTTTTTACAAATACTAAATTTAATTAAATGCTCTCAGAACATCAGGAGATAACACATGCATGTCATTTGTCCTAAAATATTGGCTGGCTTTTCACAGCAGCATTTGTGGCTACAGTAGGTATTAGCAACATTGCCAGCCTGACACCTGCACTAAGCAACAGACTCACCCTAATGTAATTTAATAAGATGTCTTTTGTTATTAAACCAAAAATTATACGTTGCCAGCTGAGGTGGAAAATAGGTCCCAGAGGTTGGTCTCCCTTATTCCATCAGCAGTTATTTTTAGGGAGCTTTAATATTTAAAAGTCTATTACTAATTTCAGCATTGCCCGCACAAACCTGCTTTGTAGTTCTGTTGCCAAATTATCCCTTGAAGGCAAGTGCTGTAAATAATTTCTCAGTTCTGTTCCTAGACACTTGCCAAGGTCATTATCTAGCTTTCCCACAATCCCTCTATTCTGACTTTGATTGTAAGTGGTAACTAAGAAACAGTTATGAGATGCAATCACAAGCTGTGGCAGTCTTATCAAAAGCTGAAGATGGTCCCCGAGCACTCTGATGAAGCCAGTGGCTCAGCTGCTCTTGCTTCTTTAATACTTCATTTATCTTTCGATTTGGTCAACCAACAGAGCAGCAACAAGAGCAAACATAAAACAGGTGTTACAGAGCAGACATGACAGCCAGAGAAAAAGGAGGCTCCAGAAAACCAGCTGGTTGGAGATGATTATAGAATTCCAACATTTAGCTTCTACCCAGCAATAATTTGTTCTTGTGTTCATATACTTTGCTTCCTTATGTCTCACTTTGTTAAAAGTCTGACATAATTTTAAAAAATGTGAATAATTACCCCATGAGATTTTGAGTTGAGGAATGAGTTTAAGGGTCAAAATAATTGCAATGTAAAGTTGTCCTTGTTTTAGACAGACTTATGATGAGAAAACACACAAAAATTGTAGTATCACAAATTGCTCATTTGTAAAAGTCACAGGTTTACATGCATTAAACGACAAAAAACAAAAACCCATAAGGTTGATGTGCAAATACAGACACCTAGTTATACACTGAAATATAATGTTAAGTGTCCATGTGCAGTTCAGGCCCCTAAGTTTAGGAAGCATGTGAGGAGATATGACTGCAATTATTCAAGTTCACATAGCAGGTATATGGCAGAATCCTTAGCAGATTCCAGATTCCAGCTGCACATCCTGGCATCACTCAGCCCCTCTGACTTTGAGTAGTACTGTTTTTTCTAAGTCTAGGCATTTGGCCTCTGCAGATTGACAAGCTGAAAATTAAAATGCTTTACAAGCTCCTGGCATTTCAGGGTGAAATCTCGTCCCAGTACAGAGAAAAGGATGTTTACCCCATTTCAACTGTTCACTACAAGGACACATGGGGAAAAAAAGAAAGAAAAAAAAAAAAAAAGGAGGAGGAAAAAAAAAGGAAAAAGAAGAGGATAAGAGAGAAAGAAAGAGGAAAGGAAAGAGGTAAGAAAAATGGAAAAAAGAAATGTCAGGCTTCTGACTTTGAAAATGTCAATGCTAACAAGAAATGTATTAAATTCTTTTACTTTTTTGGTCAATAAATTCTGTATGTAGTATTTTAGTCACAGGCTACTTTAAATGCAAAAGATGCATCTCTACTATTAAATTAAATTAGAGTCAGGCAATGTTCCTAGGAGCGGGAACTTGATTGCGCATATTGTTAAATTTTTAAGGTAAGGTCTCACACAGTTTGCTTTTTTTTTTTTTTTTTTTTTTTTTTGTCTGAGCCAGCCAGCATGCTTCTAAACAACTTTTGGGCATAGCCAGAGGCTTACCAAGGTACAGGGAGCTTTCCACTCCTGAACAAGCATTTTGCATAAGGCTGTCTTCTTTTCAAAGACGAGAGAGTGTAATACTATTGAAGCAATTTCTCTATGCTTGTTTACTTGAGTGCTAGAGAATAATCCCAGCATCTTTTAATTTGTTTGGATAGACACTATAGCACTGTATTATTTGAAAAACAGAATGTAATTACATTATATAGAATAAATAATTATTCTACACAGTAAGACTGTATTCAGTCCAAATTACTGTATTTTTGAGAATTTCATTCTGAAAAAAAAAAAAAATTTAAAATTGTTTTTTTTTTTTTTTATTCCATGCAAAACAAGAACAGAATCTCATCAGCACAATTTTTAATTTGCATTCACACATGGCTCAAACTGGATCAACACAGTAAATACTTCTGTATTAAGATCTATCCTTGTTTTACAGGGGTGCATGATTCATTTCATAATTCTTTATGAAAAAAATATTATTTTACTCCTTGTTCCACCCTTTCTTTAACAATTCAGTTGTTCCCCCATCACATGCAAAAAAAGCCAGAAGGCCAAAAAACTGAAAAGCAAACAAACAAATAATCACACACACCTCTGATAATTAATTCTACAGCTGCAACTAAAGAAAGTGGTTGATTTAATCTTGTATTGCGTGAACACTGTGTTTTAATTTGATTTGTCACTCAGGGTTTCATTCCTCTTGTATCCTTTGCACTTAGTAGGCACTGATGAAATCGCATCACAAAAGGTTGCAAAGAGTAATGGGGATTTTCTTATTGATCAGTTAGAAATCTCAAGGTTCAGACGAGGGCTATCCTTCAAAGATTTGCCAGAGTCACTGTGTCAGATAGAATTGTTAATACAATAAAATTGTACTCCTAATTTAGAGCAGCTGCTGCCTACTACCTATACCAGCTCCAAGTCCACAAACTTGATGTAAATTATACTGTCAAGAACTTTGTTTTGCAGCCGCATACTCTATTGTGTTGTCTTTGTTGTACCACACCTCTCTTGGCTGAGACAGGACCAACCTCTCTCCAAAGAGGCTTAGCGGCATAGCTAGACGATATAAAACTCAAATAAACTTTGGGTTTCTTTCTCAGCTTCAAATGGGGAGACAGTTTAGATTACCAGTTAAAGTTAGAAACCTAACTTATCGACAGGTAAATTCAGATAAATTTTACCCTTTATGTTCTGGAATAAAAGGCATTTATTTTCAATACGAATGCAGCGTACGTGTTTATGGCAAAACTAAAATGAATTAAAACTAACCATATGTGTTTACTGAGATATAACCAGGCATTAACCCTGTTCTGAGAAATATAATTTGGGTACCTCATATTCAAAGTCTGGATTTAAGTGGGTTAGTTTTTCAATATAAAACTATCAAAAGATTTTATTTATATCTTTTAGAAAAGACATTTATGTTTTCTTAAACATATTTTTAGAGGTTCAAACTGTTGATAAGAGGAAAAACAACACAGTAGATAACGATTTTTGAAAGGTGAGGGTTCACACTATGATTCTGTAAACTCAAAAACACAGGATCCAGTCAGATCCTTTCCCTTCTGGCCTTGTATTATTGCATTTTCTTATCCTTTTCTCCCACTTCACAGGTATCTCTTGAGTTTTCTGCATAAGTTCTTTGTAACTTGCAAAAAATAGTAACCCTTGGGGGGGTGAACTATTTGTAAAAATTCACTTTCTTGTTACTGGTAAACACAAAATATGAGTATGACGTTTCACATCCTACTTTTAGTAGGAAAGCACTCAATTCAATTCATTTAAAAACATGCTCCCTCCACCAATACTTCTTCAAAACTTTAGGATTCAAACTTACATCTGTCCCTTGCATTAGTTTTATAGGAAATCAATGTCTTTCATCTGTATGCTTTTCAGGAAATTCAAGAGAGAGCCTTTATCTACCCATTTTCTAGCTTTACTTGATGTTAGACTGTTTTCTCAGTAAGCTTAAAGCAATGTCTCTTGTTAATGAGAAGCTTAAATAATTTTTGACTCAAGTAATTATAGGATTGTTTCACATGCTTATTTAATTTCCCAGAGAATATCAGAAAATAAGTTTAATATAGTGCAACAAAGGCTTGCCTGTAGGCTGGAGAAAATACAATCATTTATCATTAATTTCAATTTCCCTCACAAAATCGCATCATATGCCAAAGAAGCTTTTAAAAAAAAACTACAGAAACAACCTTCCATGTGTAAGAGGACTTTGTCACATTTCAACTGTGCCATTCCATGTAGTTCACAGGTAAACTTCTTTATGTTTTTCTCAACAGTGGCATATAAGATAATGTTATATTCCATTCCTCTCAGGAACTATTGAAATGGTGCCCTCCCAACAAATGAGCTTTCATCTACTTTTCTTTAGGTGTATGGAAAAGAGGGGAAGGTTAATCTCCCTTCAGTTTTGTTTCTTTTGTGCTCATGAATAATTATCCTTATTACCTCCCTGTATTCTATTTTTTTTTTTTTTTTTTTTTTTTTAAAAGAAGTTGGTCATTTTTTTTTTTCCCCCCAAAAAATAAGGTTCTTGTAAGGACAATTTTTCTTGCTTAAATTAAAAAAAAAAGATATATATATATATATATGTAAGAGGGCAGATTGTGTCTGCTGCTTCATGACCTGGCCTCTCACCATTCCATTACCACACAAGTTCAGTCCTTAACTCCACTGCTAACAATTCAACAAACTTTCAGGTACCTCAGTGCTTGTCTCAGGATGAAAAAGCAGTGCTCCCTCAACTCTATTAACTCCACCATGTCATTAAAACACCACTTTCCTAAGCTGTGTGGGTGCTTGTGCTGTGCTTGCAACTCAGCCACAATAGTTAGCCATTAATGCCTCAAAGGCATGAATATTGAGCAATGTTAACAGTCTTTTTTCACTAAGGATTTACTTCATGAGGAGTGCTGTGTTTTCTTTCTGACATGCTGCACACTTAAAGAATAGTGCCTCATTGCTCCCAGTTTTGTGCTATAAGATCCACTTTTATATCTGTGTCCAAACCCTGACTGAACTGTAACTTTGCTCCGCACTCTAAATCCAAAGTTGATGGAAGAATAACCTGCCTTTGCTATTCTATAATACCATAAAATTAATGTCTACAGAAGCCCATCACCTAGCAGCACTGTAAACAGAAAACCGTTTCAATGTGTGGGTCAAATTTTGGCCTGAAGCAAGAAAGCATCATAATTTGGGAATCCACAAAAGCAGTATAAAAGAATATGGTACATAATGTCATATGCCAGAGAAATTTATGGTTAATTCCAAGACCCACCTGACTGGATATCATTCTATGAATGAGATAAAAGCCTCAGTGAATGTATTAAAGGGGATAAAATTAGGAATGTACACACTTCCGTTTTACGAAGAGCCAGAAGTTTTTCACAGTATGGTCCGAGTAAACCGCTCCCTCTGCTAGTCTAGGATCTGCAATATAATGCCATTACCTGAAAAGTACAGTCCCATTTGAAAGCAAGTTTCACCACTATTCTGCTTCTTCAACAGAAGAAGAAGATATGATAATATAGTGACAATATAGCGAAGCAGGGAAATTCAAGTAGCACACCATGCTTTCCCTAGGAATATTATTGAACCAAGGATAAGATCAGCCAGAAGTAAAATTGTCTCCTAAATGCAAGCTGTGAGAATTTTAAAGAATTTGAAAGCAAATTTTGTCTAACCTTAGATATAGAGGCTTTGAATCTGTGATGGTACTCAGAATATTGAAAGACAGAAAACTTCCTTGTCTTTTTTAGAGTAATTTTTGAGACAGTATAGTAGAGAAAGACTTAAAAGAAGGATACTATGTATTTTTCTGTGTGTTCAGCTGTGGAACATTGAAGTCAATCTGTAGAGAAACCATTATTTGCTCCCAGTACATGGATCAGTGGAAGCCTATCTACACACATAACTAATCCCTTTTTTTTTTTTTTTTTCATGGCTTACATGGCAAAAGTCAAATTTGCATCTATGTGTGCCATGCAGAAGTAAAAAAAAAAAAAAACAACCAAAACTGTTTATACATTTTCAGTCATATGCATCTCTAAATTTTCTTTTCTACACAAATACAAAACAACTTATTTTTAGAGGTAGCCTTAGAAATAGCTACAGACTCTTCTACGCTAATCCTGAAGCAGGTGCCTAATATTTCTCTACTACTATCATGATGACTTCTGACTTTTGCCTGACTGCCGTTCTCTCCCTACCCTTTCCCTAGGTTTTAAAGAGTGTCCTGTTCTGATAGCAAGCATGTCACCTCTTTAGCATCCAAATGCTGTCATATTCCTATTAATTACAACAGAATATGGCTCCAGTACTGCATTGGCATTTGATTCATATTGTATTCCTTATTGGATATTCATATCTGTAAGAGTGACATGAAACTGACCATTGCCTAATTCATACTAGCTTTTAACAATGAATTCATAGAATCATAGATTCAAAGAATGGCTTAGTTTGGAAGGGACCTTAAAGATCACCTAGTTCCAACCCTCCTGCCATGGGCAGGGACACCTAACACTAGACCAGGTTACTTAAAGCCCCATCCAACCTGGCCTTGAACAGTTCAAGGCGTGGAGCATCCACAACTTCCCTGGGCAACCTGTTCCAGGGTCTTACCACCCATAGGGTAAATATGTACTCTAAATCTACCCTCTTTCAGTTTAAAACTGTTACCCCTGATCTTGTTGCTGTACTCCCTGATAAGAGTCCTTCCCTTCTTTCCTGTAGGCCCCCTTTAAGTACTGGAAGGTTGCTATAAGGTCTCCCTGGAGTCCTCTCTTCCCCAGGCTGTACAACCCCAACTCGCTCAGCCTGTCTTCATAGGAGAGATGCTCCAGCCCTCTGGTGATCTTTGTGGCCCATCTCTGGACCCACTCCAAGAGGTCCATCTCCTTCTTATGTTTGCGGACCCAGATCTGGATGCAGTACTCCAGGTGGGAACTAACGGGCAAAATAGAGGGGCAGAATCATAGAATCATAGAATCATAGAATGGCTTAGGTTGGAAAGGACCTTGAAGATCATCGAGTTCCAACCTCCCTGCCAATGGACACCTCCGACTAGACCAGGTTGCCCAAGGCCATGTCCAGCCTGGCCTTGAACACCTCCAGGTATGGGACCTCAACAACTTCTCTGGGAAACCTGTTCCGGTGCCTTACCACCCTCAAAGTGAAAAACTTCTTCCTAATGTTTAATCTAAACCTGCCCTCTTCTAGTTTATATCCATTCCCCCTTGTCCTGTCAAGGTGAATCAATATGTCTTCTATATTAGTTAATTTTATGAAATGAAAAGGCATGTTAAATCAAATGCTTTAGAAAACGGAATTCACCAGAACAGTCAGCACTTGACAACCTTGGGAAGACACAGGTGATTTTTGCAGAAAAATTCATAAATGTGTATATTGGCAGAAAACCGTTTTCCCAACAGAGGTAACATACTTCATATTATCACACAGAGATTTAGGCTCAGAAGAGCAAGAGACTAAGAAGATTGCCTTTTAAAGTCTTATGACAGTTCCTGTAATTTAATTAAAGAAGAAAATTATTTTCCTGTTACTTACTTCCTTCGACCTGCTGGCTACACTTCTTTTGAAGCAACACAGGATACGGTTGGCTTTCTCAGCTGCAAGCACACATTGTCAACTCACGTTGAGTTTCTCATCAACCAACACCCCCAAATCCTTCTCCTCAGGGCTGCTCCCAATCTATTCTCTGCCCAGCCTGTATTTGTGCATGGGATTGCCCCAGCCCATGTGCAGGACCTTGAACTTGGCATTGTTGAATTTCATGAGGTTTGCAGGGGCCCATCACTTAAGTCTGTCTAGGTCCCTCTGGATGGCATCCCTTTCCTCCAGAATGTTGACTGCTCCATACAGCTTGGTGGCATCAGCAAACTTGCCAAGGGTGCAATCGATCCATGTCCATGTCACCAACAAAGATGTTGAAGAACACAGGTCCCAGTACCGACCCCTGAGGAATGCCACTCATCATTGGTCTCAACTTGGACATCAAGCAGTTGACTGTAACTTTTTGAGTGTAAGCATCTAGCCAATTCCTTATTCACCAAGCAGTCCATCCATCAAGCCCATGTCTCTCCAATTTAGAGACAAGGATGTCATATGGGATAGTGTCAAATGATTTGCACAAGTCTAGCTAGATGACATCTGTTCTCTCCCCTTATCCACCAATGCTGTAATGCTGTTGCAGAAGGCCTCCAAATTTGTCAGGCACGATTTGCCCTTAGTGAAGCCATGTTGACTGTCACCGATCACTTCCTTATTTTCCATGTGCCTTAGCAGATTTTCCAGGAGGACCTGCTCCATAATTTTGCTTGTCACAGAGGTGAGACTGACTAGCCTATAGTTCCCTGGGTCTTCTTGTTTTTTTCCCTTATTAAAAAAGTGGGTTATCTTCCTCCTTTTCCTGTCAGTGAGAACTTCAGTGGACTGCCATGACTTCTGAAATATGATGGATAGTGGCTTAGAAACTTCACACTCTAAGTCCCTCAGGACTCACGGATGTATCTCATCAGGTCCCATGGACTTGTCAACCTTCAGGTTCCACAGTTAGTCTCAAACCTGACCTTCTCCTACAGTGGGTGGTTCCTTATTTTCACAGTCCCTGACTTTGCCTTCTGTGAGTTGGGTAGTGTAGCTAGAGCACTTGCTAGTGAAGACTGAGTGAAAAAGTCCTTAAGCACCTCAACCTTCTCCTATCTTGGGTGACTGGGTCTCCTGTTTCTTTCTGGAGAGGGCCCACTTTTTCCTTAGTCTTCGTTTTGTCACCAATATACCTATAGAAGCATTTCTTGTTGCCATTGACACCCCTACCAGATTTAACTCTAGTTGTGCTTCTAGCTTTCCTAACCTGATCCCCAGCTGCTTAGACAATTTCTCTATATTCCTCCCAGATTACCTGTCCTTGCTTCTACCCTCTATAGACTTCCTTTTTGTGTTTGAGTTTGTCCAGTAGCTCCTTGTTCATCCATGCAGGCCTCCTGGTGTTTTTGCCTGACTTCCTTTTTGTTGAGATGCATCACTTCTGAGCTTGGAGGAGGGGATCCTTGAATTTTAACTGACTTTCCTGGGCCTCTCTTCCCTCCAGAGCTTTATCCCATGGTCCCTGAAGATTCCTGAAGAGGCCAAATTCCAGGGTAGTGAGCTTACTGTGTGCCCTCCTTGCTGCCCTAAGGATCTCAAACTCTACCATCTCACTGTCACTGTAGCCAAGGCTGCCCTTGAGCTTCACATTTCCCACCAACCCCTCATTGTTGGTAAGAACATGGTACAGCATGGCACCTCTCCTCCTTGGCTCCTCTATCACTTGGAGAAGGAAGTTATGATCAATGTATTTCAGGAACCTCCTGGATTGCTTATGCACTGCTGTATTGTCCCTCCAACAAATACCAGGGTGGTTGGAGTCCCCCATGAGGACCAGGGTTTGTGAACGTGAGGCTGCTCCTTTCTATCTATAGAGGGCCTTAACCACTCACTCATCCTGGTCAGGTGGCTAGTAGCAGACCCCCACTGTAATGTCACATGTGCCTGCCCTCTCTTTAATCCTGATCCATAAGCTCTCAGTTGGCTCCTCATCCATCCCCAGGCAGAGCTCCAGCTGGTCATTGACACAGAGGGTGATACCCTCTCCTCATCTCCCCTGACTGTCCTTCCTGAAGAGCCTGTAAAGTATAATACACAAAGTTACACGTGGACAGACAAACACATGCACACACGCATAGAGCTCCCCCTCTTTATTTAAATTTCGCCTTCCTCCTAAGTTTCACTAACACTGCCTGACAGTCCCCTAAACAGACTGCCCTGGGAATCTGCTTAAAGCCCTGTGAAGGCAACAGAACTCACTATACTAACAGAGAAGAAATATGCAAAGAGTTATAGTCACAAGATCATGACAATACTTACGTATTGTCCTTTCCACACAGCTGCTCTTAAGTGCCAGGAAAAGCTTGCCACAGTTTGCTTTCCAGAAAGTGTCAAAAAAATTACCTGGGGCACAAAGGAGCCAGGTGTGTCCTATAGGTCACTCCTCACACTGCTGTAAAAGTAGACTATGGGGTAAATCGTATTGTAAACCAGTTATGAAAAGCAGAAAATCGGACGGGAAGAACACAGGTGGCTGCTCATTGAAAAAATCCTGCAATAGCTGTAAGACGTAGTTCAGC
>NW_009649320.1:2659907-2675968 GCF_000708025.1 Charadrius vociferus | reverse complement strand
GGGACATGGTGGAATCAGGGAAGCAGAGATCAGAAAATGGGAAAGAATGCTGGAGGAGAAATTATCACTCTTTCAAGAAGACCTGAAAACAGGCATAAAAGAAGGTTCTCACCATGTACAGACCTCGTGATTCTGCTCTACAAACCTTCCCATGGAGGTTTTGCGATCACCTAGAAGGTATTTGATTATCACAAGGTTTGGCACAGCTAAATTTAGCAGCTGCTGCTCTCTAGCACTTCGTGTCTGAATAGAGATAGAAACATGCACAAGCCTGCCAGTTACTCTCTCCTAACAAAATTTTATTGGGGGAAAAAATGTAAGACTTGCGGAATTCATATTTAACTGCAGCAATTTGTGCAGTGAATGTATACTCTTCTGATAAATAAAGAAAGAAAAGAGAAAAAAAGGAAAGATACCATTTTCCTCTGATATTTTAAAGGAAACTGGGTATTTTTTAAGCCAGTGTCCTGAATGTTTTTATTCTCAGTCTTTTTCTAGATCATTTCTTCCTCTAGCTGTCAGAAGCTAGTGGTCCCAAAAGTCCTTCATGTCAAAAATGTTCCTTCTATGCTACATACAGGGCAGAAGGGGCAAAATCTCCAAATTGGCAAGCTCTAGAGGGGCCATTTCAGCAGCTAGAAAAAGCAAGAATTTAAATTGTCCATCAACACACTAGCAAAGATCATTTTTTAGGAAGCGTGTTCTACAAAATCAAGACATGTAGTAGCCTCGGTCCCAAATGAATGTGTTTAGTGAATCTTCAGAATGTTTAAATTCTCACATAGGAACAAGAGGAGTGAGTCTCAATGTCTTTAGCCAGCTTCTGCTGTCTACATGGAAACTACTGCAGTTGAGCTGGCACTGTTGGTGATATTCTCAGCTGCAGAAGAAATGCTATTACTGCAAAACCAGACATGAGTGCAGTATACTGTTATTGGAAAAAAATTTGTAAATTGTTCTACTGAAAAACACTAGTATAAGGTATTATAATAAAACCTATTTTGTCAACAACCTTACTCATGAGAACAAAAAAAGCTGTTGTTTGCTTTCTGTGAATGAAAGGTGTGAGGTGAAAATAATATGCAGCTCCTTTGAAATTGTAAGGGGAAGTATCTTCCATTTTCCTCCACAAAAAGATGAGGAAGGAATGCAAATGTAAACCAATGTCAAACTTCATACATTGTTCTTAGACATTGCGGTGGTTATATTGCAAAGAGGTAATATGCAGATTTTAAGGCAAAAACTCTCATATTCTTAGGTAAGGTTACAAAGCAATATTTTTTGTGAGTTTTGTAAGCACGGAATTCACACATTGCATCTGTAGGAGAATTTTTAGAGATCAATGGTCACCCCGTGAGCACCCCAAGCACTAAGAACTTGTTGACGACAGTGTAAGCTTCAAGGAATGTCGAAGGTCAAATTGTGTTTTGTGAACGTCTGAGTTATGTGAAGGGAGGAAAGAACTGTTGCTGAATGTACCGATAAGCAGGATTTTTGAGTAAAACATAGAAGTAGATAACTATGCGAGTGGACAGCTGGGGCTAGCCAATCAAATAGTAGAGATGCTTGTTTGAACTATGCATGTAACCAATTATTGCTTGAGTGTTGCGTGGCGCGGGAGAAAATTGTCTATATTAGCTGAGCTATCTGTGCAATAAAGTGGCATTTACCCTGATCATATTGGTCGTGGTGTATCTGTCCGTGCTTCCGCGTCAACATTGCATCTTCTAGCTACTGCTGGTCAGGGAATAAGGTGAAGCAAAAACCCCGACCTTGAACTATTTAAACATTTTCCGAAAGTGATTAAATCAACAGATAGAATGTGAGTTTCATGTCTCAACGCCAATCACTCACGCTGCTTGGCGTTTTCAGGAAAACTGAGATTTGATTATTCATGTAAGATTTTTCCTAAAAATTCTTTTATGAAAGTTACTGCTAGTAGAAGTATTATTTTCAACAGAATACATAATGGTTGTGTGATCAAGATGTCTAACCAAAGAAAATGAAAACCATTGAAGAAGTTTGGAACAGACAGCTCACAACAGTCTGCTAGTGTTACAATACAAATTCTCAACCTAAGAAATTCATTGATGTTTTCCCTGAAGTGGAGGCTATAAAATGCTCCTTTGTAAATATAGAAAAGGTATGAAAAAAAAAAAAAAAAAGAAAATGAAGTTAAAATGAAGCAAACTTGTGTGCATAAAATTAATGTACTTCTATTAACTTCTGACTTAAAACTCTTTTATACATATAAATCTTACATTTTTACTGCATCCTTAAAGAAATATTATAGGTTCAAATGTTTCAAACACACCATACTAAACATGTTTTGTTTTGTTTTGTTTTCTTTTGTGTATGGCATATGATTTCTTCTGCTGAAAAAAGCTCAGTTGGTAAAATCCCAAATTACAGAGTTATAGAAAAAATTATTGCCGTGACATGAAGTCATAAATATTTTATAAGTAAGTTTGGTACTTTGTGGTTCTATTACCATTCCCCATTCATTTCTTTATAAATGACAAATGATGTTAATTAATATTTGATGTGATAGGCAGGTTTTAACGAGTGGGGAAATTCTACCTAATTCAGTGTTCCTTCCTTCTCCCCTGCAAGTCCTCCCAAATAGAAAATTAGTCATATGAACTATAAACAGTGATCTAAGTAGCAAAATAAGTAGTTCAAATTAGGAAGACTGGGATTACCGTGAATGCAGCATGATTCGGTAACCAGGACAGTCTCTTTGTTACTATTATCTAACAGTGAAATTAAATTAGATTATTATGTGGCATGATTAAAAGAGAGAAGACATTTCACATCCTGTATCAAAATACGTCCTTAGAAACAGAACTTTGTTTTTTGATCAGATAATTTTCTGGTATCCACAATTAGTTTTGAAGCTTATACTTTGTCAGCTTTTCCTGGTGCAAGAATAAGGGGCCAAATAAGCGACAGACATAGACTGCAGTCTTTGAAAGAAACTTGAGCAATTACCTTTTTCTATGACAAGAAAACTTTTGCTATTGACAAAGGTCAATAAATTTTTAATGCTTTCCTTCATGTAGAAATACTTGCCTCCTACTGTTGTTGCCCCGAAGTGTGCTCTCAGGCACATGCAGATTTATTTCAGAAACAGTGGCCCCAAGCCCAGCTGGATATAAAGAGAACCTGTCCAAAATATGTATACTGCTACAAAGTTTTCCAATACCAGATTCTAAAAAATATTTCAATGTTGATGGAAGTTAAATTCATCTGGTATTATTATCATAGTTATATTCCTTTACTCTGGGAACTTTAAACTGCTGTCATCTGTTATCCAAGCAACGCTTTTTACTGTTTTCTCCTTTCCCTGGTCTCCTGTGCAATAGAAATGTTGAAAACTACTCAGAAAAGGTACTAAGGAATAGGTCTTTTCAAAGGCATACCTAGTAAATTCACTAAACCGTTCACTTCAGACAAATTGCTAGCATACCCAGACTTTGCAGCAAGTGATAAAAACAATCTCTCGCTTTGTCAAGTGGCTAACCTAAAGTCTTGGGAAGTTTGATCTAAATGATTCCAGGATTCTAGAATTCTATAATAATAAGGAAACAATTTTCTTAAGTTCCCCTTAAAATATTTACTGAACCATTAACATCTGAGAGGGGAGTGTATTTTGCAAGCCTTAAATAGAAAAGTATATTTATTTACTGTCTCTCAGGAGCAGGTCAGATGTCTGCACCATGTTCCGTTCTCCTTATGCTTTGTTCTGTATAACACTCTCATAGCAGATTTTGGTAGTTTCATGCTACAAAGCACGTCCTTACTTCTCATGGTCCAAATCATGCCATAAAAGGGTTTCAATGGCATGAAGGTAAATTTAACGTGATAATAACTACAATGTGTGATTGTTCCAACACTTAAACAGTGATGGCGTGTAACAGTTTGTTACAACATAAAAAGATTTCCATAGATATTTTTAATGAAGCTTAAACTGATTACAGCTTTTGTTTGTGTTTAGGCATCCACACATAACCCCAGACTTGCAGAGGGACATTCGGGCTCGCCATTTTGCTTCTTGCCAGCGTATAACAGCCATATAATCTGATCTTGTTAGAATTATCTAGAAAACAAATAATCTCTTTCTCTCTATATATTGCATATTGCTCTCTTAAACCCCCATTTGTGCTGCATGCCTGCACGTCACTGGTAAAACAGAATGTCAAAAAATGGTATTACCAAAGAAACTAGTGGTAAGGAGGACTTTACACTCCGCAAGGAAGGACCTGTCTCTGAATCAAGAAAAGTAATACAAGCAAGAGAAAGATAAGAGTGACTTATGAGGAATATTGTCAGAACATGTTGACTGAAAGGCTGCTTTATTTTTTCCAAGATTTTCTTTTTCCAGAACTGTTAGGAGCCAAGGATTCCTCTTCCCTTTTTTTTTTTTTTTTTTTAAATTCCATTCTTTATTGTTTGGTGGAGGTTAGCCATAGTGGAATTAATGCAAAGGATGAGGATTTATTTTTAGTTCAAATTCAACATTTATGATTCAAATGCAAAAATCAGGAAAGCAGAGGAAACACAGTTAAAAATGAGACTGACAAGTTTTGTTACTGTAACAGAGAAGTTCTGCGCCTTGTGAAACACTATCATATGCTGTCCCTCTTGAAAGTCCCAAAGGGGTAGTGCAGAAGGGTGCACGTGTCTCCAAGATCCTGTCAGCTTCATGTGGATGTATGGTTAAGATGTATTAAACAGTATTGTGGGCAAGAATGTAGAGAGAAAAATCCTGTCTAAGATCCCAGTGGCAAAAGTTAGAATTTATTTTGTTTAACTAGCGTTTAGTTGTAAATGTAAACATTTGACTGTAGAAGCTTAAATTTAGATACCTGTATCTATGGATGTCTCCCACAGCTGGTGCTCTATTCAATTTCCAAAGCACAGGGAACCAGTGTCACTTGAGGTGGCTTAGGACAGGGGACGATAGGTAAGCCGCGGGTTGTATAGGATATCTGTGCTTTTCAGGAGTGACTGAAGGAGGCTGGACAGGATTTGCTAGGGCATATCTAATGACATGAGTGTGCTATTAGATGGATGACTTTGAACCTGTAAGTGTGTGAACTACTCTAGTAACATTATAAAATGCAAAACTGTATTAGTAAACTGTCTATAACTTTATTACGCACATAGTTGAACTGGTTTCAGTAGGACTACTTGCTGACAAAGTTAAGGGTGAAAAAAAGTCACTGGACAACTGAAAATCATTTCAGATTTTCTTTCTAATTGTTGAATGAAAAAGATCATAGAATCATAGAATTGTCTAGGTTGGAAGAGACCCTTGGGATCATCGAGTCCAACCATCTACCCTACTCTACAAAGTTCTCCCCTACACCATATCCCCCAACACCACATCTAAACGGCTCTTAAACACATCCAGGGATGGTGACTCAACCCCCCCCCTGGGCAGCCTTTTCCAATGCCCAACCACTCTTTCTGTGAAAAATTCTTTCCTAATGTTCAGTCTAAATCTACCCTGTTGGAGCTTGAAGCCATTCCCTCTTGTTCTGTCATTAATTACCTGTGAGAAGAGACCAGCACCAACCCCTCTACAGTGTCCTTTCAAATAGTTGTAGAGAGTGATGAGGTCTCCCCTCAGCCTCCTCCTCCTCAAACTAAACAGTCCCAGCTCCTTCAAGCATTTGGAAGCTGGTGCATACTTTCAATGGATCTAAGAAATCTAGTTTGTTTGGGTTACTTTTTGAGTTTATTTTTGGGATTTTTCCTCAGCACTGTGAGATTTTTCACACAGCTGTACTTCTACTTCTGGACAGCCTTAGTAGCGGTTGTATCTGTCTTGGCTTCTTAACAATTTTGGTTTACATTAATCCATAACCAGCAGCTGGCATGCATGTGAGTTGCCTTTCTCTTGTACAAGTCTGCAGTATGACTGCATCCATTTTTGCGTAGTCAGCCTATTGATCTGAACATAAATGCCCACATGGAAGAAGGCAAATTTCTCATAGTACTCTTTTTTTTTTCAAAAGTAAATATTGCTCATTATGACATCAGAAATTGTATGATTTTTTATGACATGTCCAGATTATAAAATATATTTTTCCTTTCTATAAAAGAAGATTTTAGTAGATTTATATATATATATATGTATGTAAAACAAGCTACAAAATAATCTTTTTACATATGCATATATATATATGATTTTGTAGCTTGCTTTCTTTGTAGATTTTGATAGTGGGTGTTCTGGTTTAATGATTAGTAAATACAAACCAAGACACAAGCTTAACTTGCTCCTGGCTAGGTCCTAAAATTGCACACGGTGGTGTCCATCTTGTTCTTATTTTAAATAAATCTTCTTTTTTTTTTTTCCTAAAAATAAAATTTTCTAATGCAGTCAGTTTCTTAAATTGATGTAGATTTTTCTGTCTTTAGTTCTCTGCACAACACTGCCATAAACAAGACTGAGAAAGGGCTGGCTTCTGGAAATTGAGTGCGAAAATAGTATATATTGATATAGCTGTGAATTGATTTTTTTTCATCAGTGCACATCAGCCTTTCCAAAGGTGAGTGAACACATTAACTGCTTTTACCCTGTGAGTCACTTACAAAAAACCTTAATGTATCTGAGATACACAAAAATACATCACGTAACTTGGAAAGCTGGGGGTGTGAAGAGGTTTGAGAGAGATTTCTAGGTTCACTCTGACAGTAGTCCTGGAAGAAAATGCGTGCTCTCACATTGTATGGTACAGAGCTGCTTGGACAGGTTGCACCTACAGATCCTGGAGCATTAAATGGTATTAGGCGTTGCTACTTCCCTTCTTCCCACAGCAGGAGATTTGGATGGTCCAGGAGTCCCCATGCGAGCCAAAAGGATGTAATTAAAAATCTTGTGAGCTGGATGTGGCTCAAGAGACACAGTTTGGCCTATTTATGTGGCATGAAAGAACATGGCAATTGCACAAGTGTAATGGCTTTACTAGGCTTCATGGTGGGATTTTTCCAAACTGCATAGAATAACCAGATGTCTTAATTACTACTCTCCTGCACAGTCTACATTTTCAACCAGAACAGCATCCAAGAAAGTCACACAAACAGAGTAAAACATTTAACTACTACTTGCACCTTGAAAGTAGTTATAATTCTGATCCCAGTGCTGTCTGCTGTAAGTTAGAATTTCCTTAATTCGCTGTATCAGACTTGTCAGACAGAAAACTCAGGTATGACAGTTTTTCTTTCCATTGAAAATGAGCACATGCTTTTTAATGGTTAAAGGTACAAGTTTCCCTATAATAGAGTTGGTACAATGACATGAAAATATTGCAGCCTAGAAGAGCTTCTTATACATGCACCTTGATAGCTTAAAGGAACTCAACTGTGTTATCATTCTTTGCCATGTAATAAAATTACTTGATTTAACACACAATAATCCACTTTTTATCATATGTCATGCAATACTGTTGTTAAAGGACAAAATTATTTCTCTGACATCAGCTAGAATAATATTCACACACACCCCTGTCTGCAAAATATATGCAAGGGGTCCTCTCTATGTAACAATGTTTTGTATTAAAGAAATGAAAATATTGGAACTCGAAACAATGGTGGATGTTTTTTTAAAGAATTCGGTTCTACAAAGGCAGATTGTCCTCTTTGTCCTGCCAATCTCTTTTGGGCTTCCACCTGTCACTTTATGAGAATTAAATCTATCTGCAACTCTTCAAACAATTTTGAACTAGTATTCAGTATAAATAAAAACTAGGCTTAATTCTGAACTCCTCTGAAATCCTTCATGGCAATGAGATGATTTATGCAGGTTTAACAGAAATCCTTTTACTTATGCCTATATTTGTCAACATTTTTATGAATACATCCTGATAGGCTTACATTTCCACAGGAATTGACAGGGTTTTTTCATACGAAATAAAGCTCTACTTTTTGTCTAATTTTTTGTTGCTTCAGTCTTTCATAACTTAGTGAGCTTTGTGGAAAATAATAAAGCCTTTTTCTTTGCAATTCACTAAAATTTTGTTTTGCTTTAATTATATATTTCATAATATATGATGTAATATAGTTCTTTAATAATGATAAAGGATAGAATGGTACTGTAAACTAAAGGTATTCAGGAAAACAAATACATCAACCTCATTTTCAGTAATGCAGTTGAAGGTTAATATTATTCAGGTCTTTTTTGCATGTTCGGTAATACAGTATGCTAGCTTTAAAAATTTCAGCACTTAATATACTTCTTTATATGTATCTAAAAATAAATATTAATATCTCTATGTATACATGGAAAAAAAACAAAACAATTCTGTGTTCTCAAAATGAAAATATTTTACATCATGTTTGCAGAAGCAAAGTCAGTTGTTTTTTTTGTTAATTAATTAAAAAAAATATTGTTCTATCAGAAATTAAAAAAAAAAAAACAAACACAAAAAAAACCAATGAAATGGGCTGGACTCTTTTTAGTGTGATAACCTATGTGTGTAGGCTGTGTTTGCAGCCTATTTGTCACCTTCTCCTGGAGATATTAGGGAAGTAGTTTAAAAAAAGCAGAAGCCATTAGGAAGATCTGGATTGTTCCCACACAAATTGAACAATGTTTCCTTTCTTATGCCACACTTTGTCAAACTCTTGGCAGTCACTTCAGGCTGTGCATGAACAGTAGATGCACAGATTGGTTGTGTAGCCTATCTGATACACATCCAGTGTAATTCTTGTCTGGACTGAAACAACGGTGATTAAAAGGCTGGAGCTATTTTCATAAGGAAAGAGGTTGGGGCTGTTCAGCCTGGCAAAAAGAAGGCTCAGGGGCATCTTATCCAGTTGCATAAATACCCAACGGGACAAGTAAAGAAGATGGAGACAGACTTTGCTCAGTGGTGTCCAGTCATGAGAAGAAGTGAGCAGAAATTGAAACACAGGAAATTCTATCTGAACATATGAAATACACTGAAACAGACTGTCCAGAGAGATTATGGACTCTTCATCCTTGGAGATATTCAAAACTCAACTGGATATGGCAACCTGCTCTACCTGAGCCTGCTTTTCGCAGTGGGGTTGGACTAGGTGATCTCTACAGTTCCTGTCCCATCTCAGCCATTCTGTAATTCTGTGATTTACAAGATGTAGCACATTCAGAAAAGCAAGCTGTTTTTCGAGGCCTTGTCTACATGACATGAGAAATACCGTGTTAATCAGCAACTGCAGAACTAACTAGCAAGTCTTTAGGGTGGGGTGAGTGGTACAGGAAGGGGGCAGTCTTTCAAAATGAAGGTTACCATATAGGATCCTGTGAACCCCTGTCTGAAAGACAGCACTAATGTACAATTTGAGCTGCATAACTTCCCTTCCTGCCTTCCTTCCTTCCTTCCCTGTTCATTTCAAATATGAGATGAGCCTAAAGACCTAACCTTCCCTTCTCTTTCCACCCCCTCTCTATCTTATCCCTTCCACGTGCTTGCTTTTCTCATCCACTTCTCAGGTGCCCACGGGAGTTCTCCAAGCAAAGCACCAAGTACGAAGGATGAGGCTTCCCTCCAGGACATGGAGTGCAGCAGTTCTTGACTTCTTTGTTCTGACTTTCCTCCAAATAATCACAGGTTCAAAGTCAAAGCATAGCCCTGCTGTCTTACTTCCTTCATCTCACTGACTATGTAGAGGCAGTGGCTCAGCTGCCAAATTCTACTGAGCTCTGAAGAAATTTTGATCCTTTATCTTTTAACTATTTCTCTTCTTACATTGTATATCCATTTTACCATATGCCTGACATTTTTGCTTCTTTAGCCTCATTTTTATCTACATTTTGTTAAAAAAGTTAAGAATTACCAATTTTTGATCTGTTATTTATTTACAAAACAATGCCTTTTTACCTCATAAAATTTATAAATAATACCATTTCTTTTGAAAGTCTGTTTTGATTGCCAAAGTTTTTTGTACCAACCTGTTGAGTGCTGGTAGAAAAGTACTTTCTTTGGTTTTTTGTTTTTGGTGTTTTGTTTTTTTTTTCAAGGAGGAAAAGGAACAAATGTTCCAATATACCAAATATTTTAAAAGAGTTTTCAGACTTATGACATGGCTAGGCCAGCTAGCCACCAGTCTTCAGCCTTATGAAACCAGCTAGGCCACAGTTGTAACTATAGGACAAACCTGATTTTATCATTATATTGAAATTATAACTTTAAAGCCTTACCTTGCTACAGGGTAATTATGAAGTCATGTTGTGAGACAAATGATAATGAATTTATTTGAAATTATTAGGGCCTCTATTTGAGCCTGGGTCATTGCATTATTTCAAATTAGGTATTCCATAAAAAATTTTCTAAATTTATCTACAATATTTCAGAACAGAAATTATGACAACATTATGTATTACTGTATTTTCAGATACCAGTGAAATTATAACTTAATGAAGAATAGTGGTGCTAGTATCTACCATACCTCTATGCAAATAGATGCATAGTATGCAAGAAAGTACAATTATCACAAATTACTTGATGACTGGACTTGTCTTCTGAAAGGTGACTTAATGAAAAAATATTGCAAATAGAGGTATTCTATTGTTTTGGGTTTTGTTTGTTTTGTTTTGTTTTTAAATAAAGAAGTCCTATCTTTCATTGATTTGAACAGAAGGTAGCTTTTTTAACCATCAGCAAAAGTTCAGTTGAATACTGAAATTTAGTAGTTAAACTTCTATATTTAAAAAGAAAAAAAAAAAAAAAAAAAAGAACAGGAGAAAGAAGATATCCTAAATCAGAAATCTTTCTACCTAAATATAGAGAACCATTGACTTAACTGAATAATGCGGCTATAGCAGTGACTAAGGAAGAACCTTACTTCCGAGAAAATATGCTCAATTTTGCTGACTGAATATGAAGCTTTAAAGTTGTATTTATTCTCTTATTTCTTTTAAGAACAGAACAGCATAGTAAAATTCAGATTGATTTTACTTAGATTAAATAGTGCACTTCAGATTTTTGAAACAATTAAAATATGTTGATTATATCATTGGTAAATTATGTTAAACTGCGGGAAAACACCCTTTGTTGATCAGCATAAGCAAAAAAAGTATTTGATAAGTTCATTAAATTTATTATATTTAATTTTTAACTGAATGTATTACTTTCATGAAACATTTTAATAAAGGTCATATATTTTCAAGTCAATATCATGCAGCCATTTTAATATATTCACCTTATTAAAAATAGCGTATTAAATGTGTCTATTTCCCACAGCATTAAATTAATACTTTTATATGAAATTCTTTAATAACAAGAATTTAGACTGATGCTCATTTTGTTAAAACTGTAATACAAAGAAGGAAAGGTACTTATAATGTGTTGTGTATTTCAAGTAATTTTAAGTCATAATTAGTCCCTAAATGTAGCCTTATTCATGATTTAAATGACAGTGAAAAATACAATAGGCAACTTTCTTTTGATACTTTTTTTGTTTGTTTGATTGTTATTAAGAACAAATAGCACACAAATAAAATTATTTAGGTAATTCAGTTATCTACTTATAATAGAGTGTGTGTTAGTATGTAATTCAAGTATCAACCAATGTAAGTACAAGGCACAAGTGTTTCTCAAATTGGAAATGTTAAGAAAGCATATTCTAGCAATCCTTTTATTCCTTATCAGCTGTGTTGGTAATTGCAATTATTAAATGATCAACATTAGTACATCTGTATTGGTTATAGCATGATTTCTACATCAAATTTCCTATCTGAAGTCCAGAGATACTACTACATTCATGAGATTTGGATATACAGAAGATGTAGACTGCATACCGAGATATCCAGTATTTCTGGTCCAGAAATGTGGGGGTTTTTTGTTGTAAAGCGGGTTTTGGTGTGTTTTTTTTTTTTCCCCCAAAGACTTGCAACTAATCTCCTTGCAGTCAGCAAAATAGTTAATCTGAATACATCCTTCGCTATACATAAAACTGTCCCCAATAGGACATGAAAAATATAGATTTTTTGAATGTCCATCTCTTCCTGCATTCTGCACATCGTGGCTATATTGCTCTTTCAGTCCCCTTGGGCTAAAGTGAACCTCTGTCAGAAAGTCAACCTTCATCTTTATATAAAGAATAAAATTCTAACAACTGTTGATGTTGCTGTCAAGATTTTTGGTATAGTTTATGTAGGGTCTGAGCATATCTACCAGATCAGGCTTCTCTTTGACTTTGACCACTTTTACACTGGGTTTACTAGGGTTTTGGGTTTTGGGTGTTTTTTTTGTTCGTTTGTTTTGGGTTTTTTTATTATTATTTCAACTGAATCAAAACTTAATACTTCAAAATGAAATCTTTTAAATTAAGATTTTGCCAGAAATTTTGTATAGCAGATGGTTACCTTTGTGATATGCTTTTTTAGATATCTTTACATAAATTTACTCTACCTCTCATTTTAGGCATTAAAGACAGATCCCTGAATTTTAGACAAAATGCTGTGTGAGAGTGTTCCCACTGGAAATTCAGAGTTGTAACAAGGAGCCACAGTCAAACTTTGATGTGTTCAGGTAATAGGATTATGCCGAAGAAAATAAGATAACCGAAGAAACTATAATGCCGTAGCTTTCTCGTCCACACTAGGTGTCAAAGCTTGGGACCAGTTGTACTAAAATACTCTCTAGGGTCTACAGATAATAGCTTTTAGATTTCATTGTGCATACATGAATAAACAGGGTATTCAAAAACATGTATGTATGGTGGATGTGGAAGAAAAAAAAAAACAGTAAATTTTCTGGTTTTTTTCTTGCTCATTTCACTTAAAATTTGAGACAAGTGATCTGGATTCACATTTCATAGAGAGTAGGCTGGAATGAAGTACTGATGAAAAAAAAACCAACTTTCATCATGTTTCAATCACTTATGTTGTATGCATCTTCACAAAAGAAAGTCATTGTATCTCATACATTGTGCCTACATATGTCTGCATATTCAAGATGCTTCATAAAATCAATGGCAATAAATTCCTTGCTTTATTTTATAGAAAATCATACTATTTTATAAGACAATAAATGTCAATTAAATAGGTTTTACAACTACTATAATTTTTTAGTTTAGAGTATGGAATGTAAAGACATAATAGTACTTTTTTCAATTTCAATTTCATAGCCTCTATTTCTTGGTTTTTGGCCAAAAAACATGCAAAACTATATTTATGTTGCAGTAATAGATGATTCACAGAGGCAGAGAAAGGTGGACCCAGGAAATCTTCTACCTTCCTGTGACTTTGTAGGAAGCTTCTTTGTCTTTAAAAATACTTCTATATTTCTGTAAGTAGCATCAGCAGCAGTAGTACTGTTTTTATTATTTTTGTTGTTATACCAGTATTGATACACGCAAAAGGCTCTGTATTTCAATCTAATTAGGATCTCCTTTTAGCTGCTGCTGAAATCTGTCTCCCTGTGCTGACTTTTTGGAATTTTGATATTTGCATCTCCAAATTATTTACAGTTAGCCATTTCAGACAGGAAGTGAAGGGAAAACTTAGAATTAGTCCATGTATAAAAACAATGTAAAAAAAAAAAAAAATCTTATAATACTTTCGCATGTAAGCACATGGTTTGCAACAGCAACCTGACAGCTGGTAGAGGCATAGAAATCTTCTTCTGGGCTAGTGGAAGTTTGCCCAAACTAGAGAAAGCTTTATTTAATAACCTATTTTTATATTTATGTTGTTATTTATTTAGCTATGTATTTAGCTTTTTTAAGCTTTTTTTGATGTCATGATTCCAGTGTAACTTAGTGAATAAAATATGTGTGTGTATATATGTATATATAAACATATAGAGATGTAAAATATTAAAACATAAAAAATAAAATACATAAATATAAATATACATATAAATATAAACCAAAAAGATAAATATATCTTTACATTAAGAAGTTAACAAGTCTTTATATCTTTTCTATAATTTTATCTATTATCTATTATCTATGCATATACAATGGTTAACCTGTGTGAATTCTAGGAATATAAATAATATAAAGTTTTCTCCAATCCTGCCATAGCTCATTTGCAGTGAAAGAAAAGTGAGGTAACTCAGAAAGTGATGTACACAATTGTGCCCCTGTCCTATTTTCAGCTGGGATAGAGTTCAATTTCTTTCTAGTAAACGCTGTGTTTTGGATTTACTATGAGAATAATGTTGATAACACATATTTGTTTTGTTGTTGCTAAGTAATGTTTACATTAGTCAAGGACTTTTTCAGCTTCCCATAGAAGCTCAGAGGGACCATAGAAAGGACAACCTGCCCAAAGGAATATTCTGTACCACAGACGACGTGTGGGGGGTGGCCGGGGAGCAGGAATCCAATTGCTGCTTGGGACTGGTTGGGCAACCGATCATCAGTGCTGAGAACAACTTGTGTTACATCACTTTATTTTGTATATTCTTTAACCATTATTATTTTTGTTGTTGTTATTACTATTACTATTTTTATTTATTTTCATTTTTATTATTTTATTTTTTATTTCTATTTTTTTATTATTTTTTATTATTATTATTTTTATTTTTTGTATGGTTCTATTATCACTGTCTTTACCTAAACCCAGGAGGTTTTTTCCCCCTCCTTTTCTCCCTCTTCTGCCTATCCTATGGGGGGGCGGGAAGGAGAGTGAACAAGTGCCTGTGTGGTCCTAGCTGCTGTCTGGGGTTAAACCACAACAGCTCCCTGTTCTGTTAGGTACTTAGAGAACGAGGCAATTGTTTGACAATGTGGTCCGTAGCCATATGTTTTTTCAATAACTTATGAGAAGCTTTCCTCCCACAGAGTGTTTAATTTTTTTCCATTCGTTGTCTGAGAAAAATCTCTTAGAAGTTAATAAGTTTAGTTTTACATATCTAATGTATAAACAAGGTTTAAATTTATTTCACTTTTTTAAGCTTGTAACAAAAGATTGCAAACTTTATTTTAATGTTTAACTTAAATTTACTATTTATCATATGAATTTGTCCATTAATAAACATGATATCTGCAAAAAAAAATTCACTCTATTTCGGGGTCAAGCTATCTAGAGAAAAAATGGATTATCATCGTTGGAGAAATTAAGTCCTCTAGCATGAATTCAGATTTCTGAAGGTGTAGCACTGCTGTAAAGGCTGTTTGGAAAAAATTGTGGTTCCAGCTACAAAGATCAATTTCTGATGGCAATTCATAAACTGGCCATAGAAAAGGCCCTGCATAAGTTACTAGAGATCTGGGATGTCAACAGTATTTGGAAGATTAAAAGCATGAGCTACTTTGTCCCATGACTGTGAAATGGTAACCAGCTAAGTGTTTATATCAATAGAAAATGAAGCTCTGCAATGGCTGTATCAAAATTAATATTCACTGAAAGAGATGGGAGCTGTAGGTAAAAATATTATCTGATTGTGTATGCAAAGACTGTATCAAATTGTATTTGCACAGGCAGGCAGATTGAGAATGCTGTCATCCTTAATTCTGAAATCCCTAACTTGTGAACTCTGACATTCTTTTAACATAATTTTTCAATATAACGTGTAATGTATAATGCATATATGCAGAAAAGGCAGTTCTGACAGTAACGTGTTCTCACTTTATCTGCTCTTAGCTATTTCTTTTCTCAGAAAGCTAATCAAACCCAAAAACATTTCATAATTTGCAACAGAATTGAATTGACTTTCTTCTAAGAGTCTTAATTCTTCTGTTTTGTTACTTTTAAAACAGTTATCTGTGCCAGCTATTTTACTTTGACTTGTATTTATATACTGCATTCTTATTTTTGTCTGAAATGAAAGGGAAATCCAATGCATAAAAAGGTTCAGTTAATCTCTGTATATTCTGCTCTCACAGATATGGTAAAAGGTGATGCTTTCAAAGGATCTTTTTCTATTAAAAAGGTGTTTTTTTCTGTTACAAAGGTGATCTTTAGTATCAGGACAAAATACTATTAAAATAATAATAATTAAAAAATATCTCCTAGGAGTATCAATCAGAATTGCTATTTAATTTGTATTCCACCAGAACATTTTAATATGCCATTTTATTTCAGCAAGCAGATGGTGTAATGTTCAGTCCTTAGCTGTTGG
>NW_009649320.1:2649114-2656381 GCF_000708025.1 Charadrius vociferus | reverse complement strand
TCTACCTTCCTGTGACTTTGTAGGAAGCTTCTTTGTCTTTAAAAATACTTCTATATTTCTGTAAGTAGCATCAGCAGCAGTAGTACTGTTTTTATTATTTTTGTTGTTATACCAGTATTGATACACGCAAAAGGCTCTGTATTTCAATCTAATTAGGATCTCCTTTTAGCTGCTGCTGAAATCTGTCTCCCTGTGCTGACTTTTTGGAATTTTGATATTTGCATCTCCAAATTATTTACAGTTAGCCATTTCAGACAGGAAGCGAAGGGAAAACTTAGAATTTGTCCATGTATAAAAACAATGTAAAAAAAAAAAAAAATCTTATAATACTTTCGCATGTAAGCACATGGTTTGCAACAGCAACCTGACAGCTGGTAGAGGCTTAGAAATCTTCTTCTGGGCTAGTGGAAGTTTGCCCAAACTAGAGAAAGCTTTATTTAATAACCTATTTTTATATTTATGTTGTTATTTATTTAGCTATGTATTTAGCTTTTTTTAAGCTTTTTTTGATGTCATGATTCCAGTGTAACTTAGTGAATAAAATATGTGTGTGTATATATGTATATATAAACATATAGAGATGTAAAATATTAAAACATAAAAAATAAAATACATAAATATAAATATACATATAAATATAAACCAAAAAGATAAATATATCTTTACATTAAGAAGTTAACAAGTCTTTATATCTTTTCTATAATTTTATCTATTATCTATTATCTATGCATATACAATGGTTAACCTGTGTGAATTCTAGGAATATAAATAATATAAAGTTTTCTCCAATCCTGCCATAGCTCATTTGCAGTGAAAGAAAAGTGAGGTAACTCAGAAAGTGATGTACACAATTGTGCCCCTGTCCTATTTTCAGCTGGGATAGAGTTAAATTTCTTTCTAGTAAACGCTGTGTTTTGGATTTACTATGAGAATAATGTTGATAACACATATTTGTTTTGTTGTTGCTAAGTAATGTTTACATTAGTCAAGGACTTTTTCAGCTTCCCATAGAAGCTCAGAGGGACCATAGAAAGGACAACCTGCCCAAAGGAATATTCTGTACCACAGAAGACGTGTGGGGGTTGGCCGGGGAGCAGGAATCCAAGATTGCTGCTTGGGACTGGTTGGGCAACCGATCATCAGTGCTGAGAACAACTTGTGTTACATCACTTTATTTTGTATATTCTTTAACCATTATTATTTTTGTTGTTGTTATTACTATTACTATTTTTATTTATTTTCATTTTTATTATTTTATTTTTTATTTCTATTTTTTTATTATTTTTTATTATTATTATTTTTATTTTTTGTATGGTTCTATTATCACTGTCTTTACCTAAACCCAGGAGGTTTTTTCCCCCTCCTTTTCTCCCTCTTCTGCCTATCCTATGGGGGGGGCGGGAAGGAGAGTGAACAAGTGGCTGTGTGGTCCTAGCTGCTGTCTGGGGTTAAACCACAACAGCTCCCTGTTCTGTTAGGTACTTAGAGAACGAGGCAATTGTTTGACAATGTGGTCCGTAGCCATATGTTTTTTCAATAACTTATGAGAAGCTTTCCTCCCACAGAGTGTTTAATTTTTTTCCATTCGTTGTCTGAGAAAAATCTCTTAGAAGTTAATAAGTTTAGTTTTACATATCTAATGTATAAACAAGGTTTAAATTTATTTCACTTTTTTAAGCTTGTAACAAAAGATTGCAAACTTTATTTTAATGTTTAACTTAAATTTACTATTTATCATATGAATTTGTCCATTAATAAACATGATATCTGCAAAAAAAATTCACTCTATTTTGGGGTCAAGCTATCTAGAGAAAAAATGGATTATCATCGTTGGAGAAATTAAGTCCTCTAGCATGAATTCAGATTTCTGAAGGTGTAGCACTGCTGTAAAGGCTGTTTGGAAAAAATTGTGGTTCCAGCTACAAAGATCAATTTCTGATGGCAATTCATAAACTGGCCATAGAAAAGGCCCTGCATAAGTTACTAGAGATCTGGGATGTCAACAGTATTTGGAAGATTAAAAGCATGAGCTACTTTGTCCCATGACTGTGAAATGGTAACCAGCTAAGTGTTTATATCAATAGAAAATGAAGCTCTGCAATGGCTGTATCAAAATTAATATTCACTGAAAGAGATGGGAGCTGTAGGTAAAAATATTATCTGATTGTGTATGCAAAGACTGTATCAAATTGTATTTGCACAGGCAGGCAGATTGAGAATGCTGTCATCCTTAATTCTGAAATCCCTAACTTGTGAACTCTGACATTCTTTTAACATAATTTTTCAATATAACGTGTAATGTATAATGCATATATGCAGAAAAGGCAGTTCTGACAGTAACGTGTTCTCACTTTATCTGCTCTTAGCTATTTCTTTTCTCAGAAAGCTAATCAAACCCAAAAACATTTCATAATTTGCAACAGAATTGAATTGACTTTCTTCTAAGAGTCTTAATTCTTCTGTTTTGTTACTTTTAAAACAGTTATCTGTGCCAGCTATTTTACTTTGACTTGTATTTATATACTGCATTCTTATTTTTGTCTGAAATGAAAGGGAAATCCAATGCATAAAAAGGTTCAGTTAATCTCTGTATATTCTGCTCTCACAGATATGGTAAAAGGTGATGCTTTCAAAGGATCTTTTTCTATTAAAAAGGTGTTTTTTTCTGTTACAAAGGTGATCTTTAGTATCAGGACAAAATACTATTAAAATAATAATAATTAAAAAATATCTCCTAGGAGTATCAATCAGAATTGCTATTTAATTTGTATTCCACCAGAACATTTTAATATGCCATTTTATTTCAGCAAGCAGATGGTGTAATGTTCAGTCCTTAGCTGTTGGCAATGCTGACGGACCCATTATCTTTGCACAGTTTTGTGTTGTACTTTTTAAAGAATAACACTTTACACTAATTGACAGAAATTGCACAATTCAACTATACACCCAATGGTCAGCACAGGGTGATGCATTATATGAAGTGTTTCACTAACCTCAGTTAGTAACTTCAGTTTTCTGATAGTCTTGGAGATTTTAGGTCAAGAAATGGGCCAAGAAACAGCAGTGTTTAAACAGTGAACCATAAAATATTAAAATTGCACTAAACAAAATAAGAACAGAGATAAAATAAGATTATTTTACTGCTTCATAATACCTTATTGTCCAAGAGTTCATTGATGCAAAAAGAGATTAAGTAGGACACAAACAATATCCAAATCTTTCTAAACAAAGGGTCATTTTTGAAAGAAGTAACTGTCAATTTATTGTAAGTGCAATTCTAAAGGTTCTTATGCAACCAGTTCAATCCATGTTGTACATATTTGCTCAGCGTATAACAATTTAGGTAGGGTTTTTTGTTTTGCTACCTTCACTTAACTATATAATAAATCTATATTCACCACATAGAAAAATAAATTGTCTTTACAGAAGAGAATAGGCTGAATATTAACCTTTCAGCATGCAACTTCTAGACCTGTGTTAAGATAAACTCTGAAGCTCTTAAATTATTCATCTTTCCTAACCTGAAAAACTTGTGCAAAAATGGCTGTTATTTGGGGGAAAAAAAAAAAAAAAGAAAAGGCTGAAAAGCTGTGTGACTTCTTCAGGAGATAGTCTACATATTAGTGAATACAGAAAATACCCACTGATAAACATCATTGGTCTTATGTTACCAGGTTCTCAGCCACCTGAATGGTATTTTTTTTTAAAGGTATTTGTCAGGTTAAAACTAAGTAAACTAGGAAAAAGATCATTGAACAGGAGCAGAGGAGATGTTGAGAAAGAGAAGCATACAAAGGAGAAAAAGAACTTTGAGAGGTATGATACACAAAAGTTTTTACACCAAAATTAAAAATGAGAGGAAAAAATATTTTCTTTACCTAGATGACTGCTAGAGAGGACTCCAAGCCTGTTGTGAAAAACAGACTTCTTGTTGAAGTCACTATGCAGTTTAAAGTCCCATTGATTTCAAGAAAAGTACTCACAGCTGCAAAAGCTGAATTAGAGCTGTAAGATTTGAGATTTCTATTAATTCAGAAATACAAATTGCTAAATAAAATTTAGTGATTTTGGTATTGGTTTTGGTCTTACTATTTTAATGTAAAATAAATTTGCATGATATCTTTCTAGTTACTCCAAACTCTTTCTTGGCAATATCACTGAAAAGGTCCTAAATTTCCTCTCCTTATGCTTGTAATTTGAGATTACAGTTTTGAAAGGATTTCATTGCAAGTCTATAGAGAATACTTCGGTATATTCAGATGTTAAGAGTGTGCAATAAGATGATACTACAAGGTGACACAAAAGCAGTGAAAGTAATTCAATGTCAGTCTTTCATATCTTAGTTTATATTATCAAGATTAATGTATCATTGTCTATAGGAAACAACAGGAAACTAATAAAATCTTAGAGCTTTTTTTTTTTTCTCATACTTGTTCATAGTCTCAAATTACCACTGATTGTTTTTTACTAAGGGGTGTCCAGTGTGATTCAGCGAGGTGCTCAATTTCAGCATGCTTTTAATTCAGAGAGTATGAACAGTCTATACAAATCAATATGACTAAAGATGCTTCAAAGTAATTACTATTAATGATTCGTTTTTCACAGCATAAAACAGTTTCAAATGTGGAGTCCATTTTGTGACAATAAAATGAAATTGAGAAGATGTTTTGGTTGGTATTGTAATATTCAAGAGTTCTGCCTGGCCTCTTTATACAGCTTTTCTTTCATATACATATTTTCAATCTATTCTGTATTAAATAATTGGATGTCTGAAAACATCATAATCTCATGAAGTTTTCTTAAGTATTTGTTAACGGTATGTGTATATTATGTGCTTTTCTTCAGTATTTGTTGAATGGACAAACAGTCCATAGAATTAACTAATGTACAAAATCCACATAGAGGCCAATAGAGTTTGTAGTGCAACTGATGTACCTGAAATGTAGTGCCTTTCCTCTCTCACTACTTGTTTTTTCTCTTTGCCTGAATTATTACTCCAATTTACCTCCAAGAACTTCCCTCCTTAGAATAATTTCTCATGTATCTTCATGGCTTTTTCTTTTTATGATGAAGCATACAATATGAAAAACAATGGGACATTACACAGATGCGTCAAAAAGTTTTGATTCTTCTGACTTTTCAAAACACTTTCTAATTAAAGTATTTGGGACACGTGCTTCTTGTATAAAAGCTAAAATATCTGGAAAGATTAGCATCCAAGTATGATTGAAGAAGTTTTGTGTACACTTGTACTCATCCAAAGCTGTGTATTTTCTATGTTGGCACAAAATATCAGATGACATTTAGTTAACCATACATTATTTTTCTTAATGTTTATCACGTATTTCTGTTACTGAATATTAGGCCCAGAAAATGCAGCCATAGACCAACACTTGGCAGTTCCAGCTGTGGCAAAAGCAAAAGAATAAAAAGTCCTTTTTTATACTCCTGGAAAATCCTTGGTGTTGTAGGTGATAACATTGTGGAGGAAGGCTTGTGTAACAGTGCTATAAATCTCACAAAAATATGTTTTAATTTTTTTTTTTTTTAAACAGACACAATCTTTTCAAGCGTATTTTACATGAAAAGGGAATCTTAATTTTCTTTTGAAATAGTCATATTCCAGCAAAATGGGCTATGTCTTTATAACATTTTACAAAAGAGTAAGTGCTCCCAATAGAACAACATTCAATCAAGGCTCTTTAAATAGGAAAAAAATATGTCTTCTGGAGACAAAAATCTCTTCCTCTGTTCTCACAGCACTTCGAGTATTTCATAACTTCCAAAAACTGACAGGAATTTTAGGATTCTGCTTATCAATTCTAAGTGCCAAAATCAAGACCAAACGCATGGCTAAAATCTACTCTCCTTTACAGTCTCTCACTTAACCTTTTTTCCATAGCATTACCTCTCCAAAATGACGACCACGTTTCTAATCCGAAGGCAGGCAGATGATGTCAGAATTCAACAATGCAGTGAAGCAGACTGTCTGTTTACCCTGCTGTTCCTGAAAAGCTACAAAATGAAAAGTTCTTTGCAAATGTAAAATAATATCAGAATTGATATGTCAAGTGGGTTTGCATAATGACATTATTTAGATACAGTAACTGAAAGCTGGTGGCAACAATTTGGTTTTAAGTATCTATGGAAAAATATTGCAAAACATTTAGTCAGCATTAAAGATCTGTATTAAATATTCTTCCTAGAGTCACATTATAGAAAATGTCTTGTTATCTATATATTTCCTTAGCCACTGAAATTTTATCAAATATATCTCTCTACACTAAAATAAAAAATAGGTCCTAGTGGAGTTCAGGATTTTGTGAGGAGAGACCAGGGCTAAAAGCAGGATCATAGCCCTGGACTTCAGGGGCTAAGACTTTGGTCTCTTTAGTGATCTCCCTGGAAGAATCCTGTGGGATACAACCATGGAGAGAATAGAGTCCAAGAGAGCTGAATGATAATCAAGGATCACCTCCTCCACCTCAAAGAGCAGGAAGTCAAGCCAAGGTGGCAGGAGGCCTACAGGTATGAACAAACAGTTCCTGACTAAACTCAGACATGAAAAGGAAGCATACAGGAGGTGGAAGTAGGGTCAAGCGATCTGGGAGGAATACACAAACATTGTCTGAGTGTGAAGTAATGGAGTTAGGAAAGCCAAAGCCCACCCGGTCTTCAATCTGTCAAGGGATGTGAAGGGCAACAAGAAAGGCATCAAGAGGGATATCAGCTGCCAAAACAAATTAGGAAAACAAGGGCCTACTGCTGAATGCAGCAGGGCTCTGGTGACAGAGGACACAGGAAAGCCCCTTCTTAGACTTAGTCATTCTTGGTAAGACCAGCCTTCAAAAATCTCAGGCCCTGGATATCAGAGCAAAAGCCTAGAGCAAGGAGGACTTACACTTTAGTAAAGAAGGATGTTTAGGGAACATTTGAATAAACAAGGGTGATCCGAGGGATGGAGCACGTCTCCTATGAGGAAAGGCTGGGGAGAGCTGGGGCTGTTCAGCCTGGAGAAGAGAAGGTTCTGGGGAGATCTTATTGTGGCCTTCCAGTACCTAAAGGGGGCCTACAGGAGTAGTAACAGGATGAGGGGGAATGGATATAAACTGGAAGAGGACAGGTTTAGATTAAACATTAGGAAGAAATTTTTCACTTTGAGGATTGTAAGGCACTGGCACAGGTTGCCCAGAGAGGTTGTTGAGGCCCCATCCCTGGAGGTGTTGAAGGCCAGGCTGGACGTGGCCTTGGGCACCCTGGTCTAGTC
>NW_009649320.1:2613642-2646160 GCF_000708025.1 Charadrius vociferus | reverse complement strand
GACTAGACCAGGGTGCCCAAGGCCACGTCCAGCCTGGCCTTCAACACCTCCAGGGATGGGGCCTCAACAACCTCTCTGGGCAACCTGTGCCAGTGCCTTACCACCCTCAAAGTGAAAAATTTCTTCCTAATGTTTAATCTAAACCTGCCCTCTTCCAGTTTATAGCCATTCCCCCTCGTCCTATCACTACAAGCCCTAGTAAAAAGTCCTTCCCCAGCTCTCCTGTAGGCCCCCTTTAGGTACTGGAAGGCCACAATAAGATCTCCCCAGAACCTTCTCTTCTCCAGGCTGAACAGCCCCAGCTCTCCCCAGCCTTTCCTCATAGGAGACGTGCTCCATCCCTCGGATCACCCTTGTTTATTCAAATGTTCCCTAAACATCCTTCTTTACTAAAGTGTAAGTCCTCCTTGCTCTAGGCTTTTGCTCTGATATCCAGGGCCTGAGATTTTTGAAGGCTGGTCTTACCAAGAATGACTAAGTCTAAGAAGGGGCTTTCCTGTGTCCTCTGTCACCAGAGCCCTGCTGCATTCAGCAGTAGGCCCTTGTTTTCCTAATTTGTTTTGGCAGCTGATATCCCTCTTGATGCCTTTCTTGTTGCCCTTCACATCCCTTGACAGATTGAAGACCGGGTGGGCTTTGGCTTTCCTAACTCCATTACTTCACACTCAGACAATGTTTGTGTATTCCTCCCAGATCGCTTGACCCTACTTCCACCTCCTGTATGCTTAGTAGAATTACCTGTGTGTGTATATCTATATATTTATAACTGTTCTATTTTGAAACTTTCCTCAGGTTTTAGTCCAATTTGCATTTAGATCAAGGAAGAATTTCAAAGTAAAACATAAAAAACAAGCAGATAGGTTATATTTACAGTAAATATAACTTCTACAGCTGGAAAGAGATTCCTTTCTCCAGTTGTTCTCACAAAATTGTGGGTGCTACATCCCATCTGCTACAAAACTTTCCATAGTCAGCTAAAGTTTCAAAATAAAAGTTAATAATTTTACAAGATTTTTTATTAAAAAGCAATAGCAATGAAAATAATGTTCCTCATAAAGTGCAAATCAGTAAGTTATTACACATTAATGTATGAAAATTATAGCAGCACATAGATGCTGCATATGATGAACTAAGCTGTCAATCATAAACTGCATTCAAAACAGATGCTGAGTAAAGTTATTTTAGAATTCTAGCTGTGATTGATTAAAAAAGAATGGTAGACATATTATCATGTTAAATGCAGGCTAAGCTATTTTACCTGTTCTTACCACAAGTTTCAAATCAGTAACAAAACTCACATGGATCTAACCTAATCAAGAGCTCCATAAAAAAGAGTCCTAACAATGTCGGCTTTACTTACCTCTATTTGAATTCAATAACATACTGACACACATTCATGTATCTGAAGAACATATATATGTTACTTGTGACTGACAAGATGAAATGGTAGAATTGTATTTAGATTATCAGATAAAATATTATTCATTGTAACTGAAGCCGTGCTAAAAACCAGTCAAGGCAAGGGCACCATTTCGTAAAGCACTGTGTAAATACAAAATAGGTGATGTTTTTTGTCATGAAAGGCTTACTAATTAAACACTCATTATACACAATTATGACTGTACTGAAAGGGAGAGAAAGAAGTCCCTTCACAACCTTAAATGGATTGGGCATCCAAGCACATGACCATCTCCTCATCTGCGGTGGGTTCAGCTTGGCTGGCTGCCAGGTGCACACACAACTGTTCTCTCACTCCTCCTTCTCAAACAGGAGCAGGTCATGGGTCAAAATAAACACAGTGAGACCAATTACCATCACAGGTAAGATGGAATCATCTTGAGGAAAATTGATTTAATTTATTGCAAATTAAAATATAATTGAATAGTAAGGAAAAAAAAAAAAAAAAAAGCAAATTCAACCAATACCTTCCCCACACACTCCCAGACTTTACTCTTCACTCCTTCACTCCAAACTCCTCTACTTCTCCTCCACCCCAAGCAGCACAGGGAGGGATGGGAAATGGGCGGGCATGCACCCTCTACAGGTCCCAGTTCTTTCAGGAAATACCCAGCTGCTTTGCAGTGAGGTCCTCCACGGACTGCACTGTGGATATCTACTCTGGCATGGTCCTCTTCAAGGGCTGCAGGGAAATGCCAGCTTCACTCTGGTCTCTCCACCAGCTGCAATGGAACCTCGGCTCCAGCACTGCAGGCATGCTTCTCACACCTTTTTCTTCACTCCTCACCCCCTGTGCAGAATCTTTTGCCTCTTCTTAACTACGTTTTCCCAGAGGTGCCTCACCCATGGCTGACAAGCTCAGCTGTGCCCTGTGGTGCATCCCTTGGAGCTGTCTGGAACCAGCTGTGTCTGGCACAGGGCAGCCCCCGGCCTCTTAACACAGAGGCCACCTTGCAGCCCCCCTGCTGCCAGCACATGGGCACCTACACATCAACTCTGCAGACAAGCAAGAAGAATTAAAGGCTTAGCTTCTGCTTCCCTTGTGTATTAACTGGTGCCACTTCTTCCATGCACTGGAGCTAGGGCCTACAAACTGTATAAATTAACAGAAAACATTTGTATTTTATTGGAAATGGTGGAAGAAGAAATAAACTAATGCACATGGATGAAATGCAAAGGCACATAGATGCTCTTCTACCCCCGTGAAATTTAATAGCTCAAGCTTGAGTTCTACTAAAAATAATGCACTTAGAAATCATACTGTTCATTGCATAGCAGCTGATGCCCAAATACCCTTATAGACAGGAAAAGGGTTCCTTGAACGCTGTTACTGAGCAAGAGTCTGATAAGCCTGGATAATAGTAGTTTACAATCACAAGCTATTTATTTGCACTAGGGGAGCATATTATGTATGGACAAGTTGCAGAAGAGAAACAGAGATGCAAATTTGTCATCGCATGTCTTAGCACTGTCTAAATAGAAATTTGAGTACATTATGATAAGAATTGGTACTAGTCTGTGATATTAAAATTCAAATTAATTTGAAATATACTGTGCTGTAATACATTCAGCTGACAAAATACTTAGAGTTCTTAATACGATTTTAAACATATTTCAAAAGTAGATCTACTGAATCTGTAAAAGATTGTATTCTTAATGGTGTTTAATTCAGTATGCTAAATCTGTCTCATATTTCTTTTGTCAATTAACAATGGATATATTTTCTACATTTTACTCATTCATCTCTAAATAGACATGCGTGAGTGAATTTGTCAAAAAGCATTCACATTTGCATTTTTAAATAAAATATAAATGTAAATGTGTATATATATATGTATAACATGTTTTTATTTCTCTGTGAAAGAGAAAATCTTCACATGAATTTCCACAGTAAACCATCTAAAATTTCTAGAATTTATCCCAAACACAAAACAAGGCTTAGATACTGTTACTGATGTCACTTATAGAACCTCTTTCTCAGCATCTGTCCAGCTGTTTCCCCACAGAGGTACAGTTTCTGGTCCTGAAATCCATTTTACCTATTTTCACACAGTAATTTATTTGCTATGAAAGCTATTGTAACTGTTATGCTCTCAGTTAACTTCTGTAAGTCCAAAGAGTAATCCATATTTAAAAACTGAGGACTAGAGTACTGTCAAATGACTTTGTGTCTTTCCTTGTATACATACATATTTCTCTATATTTGGCCACTTTTTGTAAGTGTAATATATACGAAAAACTAAGCACATGCATATATATCATTAAAGTAGGCTCACATCAAAAACATATTTAATGCAAGAAAAAAATATTTAGACATTCCAACAATACCTAGAAGATAATATAAGAGTCATTGGTATTCAGCTTTCAGATAGGCTAATGTCCTGACAGAGCTGAGGTTTCTACTGGACAGCCTCATGACAGAAGATTATTTGCCAAGTAATGGTGTTTATCCGGTTTCTTAAATGGCTTCAGGGAGATTTTCAGCATGTCTTTAAAAAACATTTTTTGACCTTCATTTTCCTGTCCTGCTTGTTTAGATTACATACTTGGAGCAGAAACTTCTTAATTAGATTTTTTTCCAGACAGCAGAAACTTGGGCTTAGTTGATGTTCCTTGCAGTACTGTAACAAAATTAAATAACACTATTAATAAACTATTAATACTCTCATATAGTTGCTGTACATAAGTTGTCTTGCTTTGCCTATTTGCATACCATTAATAATACTTCAGTTATACCAATGGCATTAGAATATTGTATTGTAAAGGTGAGATCATAAGAGTTAGGAAATAGCAGTATCTAAGTCACCCAGACAGCTCTGTATTAACTGCACATTGTTGAAGTCTTGTTCTAAACTTTTAATTATTGGTTTTCTTAGTCTTCTTTTCCAACAATATTGATAGTCAGTCATAAGCCCCCTGAGAAATGTTAACACAACCATCAAAATATAAGAGGATAAAATAGCTAATTTACAAAATTCTGTTTGCATGTTCTTCAAAACCTTTTTTTTCCTTTAAAACTAAAGGATTTTTTTATACCATGCATTTAATGAGAACCTGTATGTTCTAATTTTGCCTACAATATGTCAAAAAGAAGACGGTTTGTACTTCAGAAATACATCAATGCCACAATTTTAAATGAAAGGGCTAAGTATTCTGCTAACTTTTCTTTTCTTTTTACAGGATCATAAGATAATTCTGAGGGCAAGGGACTTCAGGAGGTTTCTGGTCCAACTTTCTGCTCAAAGCAGGGTCAGTACTAAAGGCAAGGTTTCTCAGGCCTTTTACAGTTGGGCCCTAAAACTTTTATGAAAGGAGACTGCACAAACCTCTCCGGGAAACCTTATTGTGCTTAATTACCTTCACCATAAAAGTTTTTGACTTATATCCAGATGAAACCTCCCTGTTTCAATTAATGACCACTATCTGGTGAAAGTACAACATGTACGAGGCTCTGGATGTGGAAAGCTAGTCAATGGATGATGATGTGGATGACACTCCATCTTCACCAGAGGTGTTGCCAAGGTCAGAAAGACCTTTCCCCTGTATCATGACTACCTCTGCAAGGAAGAAATGATGGGTTATAGTAGTAGGCAACTCCCTTCTGAGGGGAACAGAGGGTCCAATATACCAGACAGGCCCTCCCCTTAAGGAAGTCTGCTACCTCCCTGGGGCCTGGGTTAAGGACATCACTAGGAAACTTCCTAGCCTGGTACAGCCCTCGGATTATTACACATTGCTGTGTTTCCCTGTGGCAGGTGATGAAGCCGCACTGTGTAGTCCAAGGGTGATTAAGAGACTTCAGGGCATTGGGACGGTTGGCAAGGGAATCTGGAGCACAGGTTATTTTTATCTCTCTCCTCCCTGTTGCAAACAGCAACATTGGAAGAAACAGACAAGCCCAGTCCATTAATACGTGGCTTCTGTGGATTGTGTCACCACCACAATTTGGATTTTTCAATAATGGGATGGCCTACACAGCATCAGGCTTGCTGGTGTTAAACGGGGTTCACCTTTCTGAAAGGGAAAAGAGGATCTTTGCTAACAAGCTAGAGGGGTTCATTGAGAGCCCAGCTGAAGTGCCTCTATACCAATGCATGCAGCATGGGCAACAAACAGGAGGATTTGAAAGCTGCTCTGATGCTAGAAAGCTGTGACCTAGTTGCCATTACTGAAACTCGGTGGGGTGAATACCATGACTGGAGTCATGGCTACAGGCTGTTCAGAAGGGACAGGTGAGGAAGGAGGGGCAGAGGCATTGCCCTCAACATCAAGAAATGGATAGAGTGTGAAGAGCTGTCTCTGACGAATATCCACAAGCAGGTTGAAAGCCTATGGGTAAGAATAAGAGACCATGACAACTAAGGATCAAGTTGCCTGATCAAGGGGAGACTATGGTCAAAGACTTCTTACTGCAGCTACAGGACGCATTGCACTAACAGGCTCTTGTCCTGCTGGCGGACTTCAACCACCATGATATCTGCTGAAAAAGTAGCACGGTGAGCTGTAGGCAATCCAAGAGACTCCTGGAGTGCATCAAAGATAACTTCTTAAGCCAGGTAATAGACAGCTGTACAAGAAGGAATCTGATTCTGGAACTGTTGGTCACCAACACAAGTGAGCTAATCGGTGATGTCAAGATTAGAGGCAGCCTGGACTGCAGTGATCATGCACTGGTGGAGTTCACAGTCCTGAGGGATATGGGTCAGGCAAAGAATTTTTCAGGACCCTGAATTTTAGGAAGGCAAAATGATTGGAACTGGGACAGGGAGCTGAAGTGGCCTCACCTCTTGTACACACCTTCTCAAATAACAGCTTCACAAATACTAAGTTCCCATCTTGTGAGGAGATGAAACAGGTCAAGTTGTACTATGTGTCCAAAGACAAAGAAAGTGCTCATGACTGAAAAAGAAAAATCACAAGAAATTATGAAGATTTGTGATTTGTTAAATCTTTTAGAAAAAGAGAAGAAAACAGGTGGGGAAAAAAAAAAAAAAAAAGCTCATACCATAAATAAGGTCTTATAAGAAGTTACAAGTGATGAGGTTTTTTTGTTTGGTGGGTTTTTTTTTTTTAAAGCACAAGTTATTTATCCCTGTTTGTATCAGTGCGTAGTTATTCATATGAGTATCAATGACATCTATGGGTTTTGACTTTGTAGATGCTCACTGGAACGCGTCAGATTCACCCAAGTCAGGCTTGTGAGTATAACAAGAGGTAAGGCAGAACACTTTTCCTAGCATTAAGATGGAGTGTATCTCCTTTAACAGTGCTTGGATTTTGAAAGCAATTGTCTTTATGGATTTTTTTTCCCCAGTTTTATGAAGCATAACTTAGCCCCTCAAGTGCATTACAGCTTTCATAGTTTCATGTTCTTCAGGCTTGATATGTCAAGTGCTGACAGTACACCATTTTGATATTCATCTATCTGGAGGTGTTCAAGGCCAGGCCGGACGTGGCCTTGGGCAACCTGGTCTAGTCGGAGGCGTCCCTGCCCATGGCAGGGAGGTTGGAACTCAATGATCTTTAAGGTCCTTTCCAACCTAAACGATTCTATGATTCTCTGATTCTATGATTTCACTGGTCTGCAATATGTGTGGGAATCATAAATCTCTGCTCTGCATATTTACAAACTTTTTCAGGCAGTATTACTCAGCCCATTCCTATTTAATTATTGTTCAGTTTCATCAAGAAAACCATATTCTGAAGTACATAGAATCAAACATGCCATATTTCTTCTGTACATTTGGTGTACTGAAGACTGAATAATAATTATGAGAATTAGAGATATAATAAATAAATAAATAAATAAAATAATAAAGTCTCACGATCATCTGCCCTTGTTCTCGTGGGGGACTTCAACTTCCCAGATGTCTGCTGGAAATACTACACAGCAGAGAGTCAGCAGTCCCGGAGGTTCCTGGAGTGTGTGGAAGACAATTTCCTCACGCAGCTGGTGAACAAACCAACTAGGGGAAGTGCCCTACTGGACCTACTGTTTGTTAACAGAGAAGGTCTTGTGGGGGATGTGAAGGCTGGAGGTCGTCTTGGGCTCAGTGATCATGAAATGGTAGAATTTTCAATTCTTGGTGAAGCAAGGAGGGGAGCCAGCAGAACTGCCACCTTGGACTTCCAAAGGGCAGACTTCAGCCTGTTCAGGAGCATGGTTGAGAGTGTCCCTTGGGAGGCAGTTTTGAAGGGCAAAGGTGCCCAGGAAGGCTGGTCTTACTTCAAGCAGGTAGCAGACCCACGGGAAAAGCCCCCCCCGAGGGATAAAAAGAGGAGCCGATGCAGAGGAAGATCAGCCTGGCTAAATAGAGAGCTTTGGCTGGACCTGAAGAACAAAAGGAAAGCTTACATTCTCTGGAAAAGGAGGTTGGCATCTTATGGGGATTATCAAGATATAACAAAGCTATGTAGGGGGAAAATTAGAAGGGCCAAAGCTCAATCAGAACTCAGCTTGGCCACTGCAGTTAAAGACAATAAGAAGAGATTCTTTCAGTATATCAATAGGAAAAGGAAGACTAGGGAAAATGTAGGCCCACTGATGAATGAGACGGGTGCTCTTGTGGTGGAAGACACAGAGAAGGCAGAGTTACTGAATGCCTTCTTTTCTTCGGTCTTCACTGCACTGTAAGATGGATTATTATTGCATATGACTGTGTGTATGTTACTATACTGTATTATGATAACTCACCAAATTCTAGATGTTTTTCAGCCTTTAGAGTTTTAAAATTCTGAAGTTGATTGTCTTGGTTAAGAGGTAGCTTGTTATCTTCCTGTCTGTAAACTCTTTACAGACTTTGAGAGCTAAACTAACTTAAATCATGTCACATTTTATCATGGATTAAGAATCTGTGAACAAAGTGGTTACAAGGTGCTATATGGTAGTTATTTTGTGATAACTCTATGAACACTTCCTATTTTGAAATAAACAAATTTGAGGTAGCCTACTTGGCTAAGTATTTGAATACAATTTAAATGGTTCCAAGATAATAAAAAGAATATAGGAGTTTCGTTGTGTTTAAATTAAATGGCTTCTGACAGAGAAGATCCTTAGGATTTAATAAGGAAAAAAAAAAATGTCTGTTGGTTTTGTTGGGGTTTTTTTTCGTCCTAATCATAAAGGACAAAGCCCTTAAGGTGTCTCTGAAACTCATATGGTGATTGTTACTAGACTTATCTCTGCAGTCAGCATAACTGATGTCTTAAAACATGAGATTTGAATTAAAAAAATCAGAACTTCCTAAACTGTGTTTGACAATTTAATAGGCTTATTCATAGGTTATTGTAATTTTGTATAAATACCAGCAGTTACATCTAAGATGCTCATATCCAGGATATTTTCTTCTTCCTCTAGCACTGAGCTCCTCCTTGGGCTGTGATAGTCAGAAGTTTGAAACCCCTGCAAACAAACCTTGAAGTTTGCTGACCATTTGGCTTTGAGAGTTACAAAAAGCTTTGGATTTCCAAGGTTAGCTATAGAAAGCTGCAGCTCAACTTTTTTTGAGCCTGCGTTCAAATTACTGTGGCATGTCTGACTTCATGCTTGGTGTGTAGGTGCCATGATACTCCAAATCTATCTCAAAAAAGTTGTCCCTCAAAAAAGTAGGTAAATGGTCGATTAGTTGTCAGGACAGCTATATATCCTACAGAGGTGAAAGACTTCTGTGTGGGAATTTCTTGGTGTGAAATCCTAAAATTATCAATGAGAAGTTAACAAAAATTGCAAGGTAATTTTAAAGGTGTGGTTGCAAAAAAGCAGCAGTTAGACTAAGGGTCCAGTCTTGTCAGATGCTGAGTGTTTCTTGTGCCTGTTGTGCCTTAGCTCCCTTTGGGAATCTACATTGAGAATTCACAAGAAGAAAGTGGCTTCAGGAGCTTTAGTTGATAGGTGGTTGGAGTGCGTTGATTTGTTGGGGTATGGGGAGGTTTGCTTTTTTTCAAGCAATCTGAAAGGGGTAGTTGCGTCCAGTTCTGGGCTCCCCAGTTCAAGAAGGACAGGGATCTGCTGGAGAGGGTCCAGCAACGGGCTACAAAGCTGATTAGGGGATTGGAACATCTCTCATATGAGGAAAGGCTTAGGGACTTGGGTCTCTTTAGTCTAGAGAAAAGAAGATTGAGGGGGGATCTTATTAATACTTACAAATACTTAAAGGGAGGGTGCCAGGGGGATGGGAGCAGTCTTTTTTCAGTGGTGCCCAGTGATAGGACGAGGGGTAATGGGCACAAGCTTGAACATAGGAAGTTCCATCTTAACATGAGGAGGAACTTCTTTACCTTGAGGGTAGTGGAGCACTGGAACAGGCTGCCCAAAGAGGTTGTAGAGTCTCCCACTCTGGAGACATTCAAAGCCCGCCTGGACGCCGTCCTCTGCAACCTGTTGTAGGTGACCCTGCTCTGGGTGGGTTGGGGCAGGGTTGGACTAGACGATCTCCAGAGGGCCCTTCCAACCCTGACCATTCTGTGATTCTGTGATTCTGTAATTCAAATAGTAAATATTGCCATAATTATAATTGGGCTGTATAATTTGGCTAATACAGATATTCCAGTCTAGTCTATATTTTCAGTTTGGCTTTATTAAAAAAAAAAAGGCAGTTAGGCAGGGGGTAGGATGGGATCAGGGATGAAAATGGCAGTCTTTTTACACAGCCTGATGTAAAGTTGGTAAAATGTTATTATGTTTTATTGGCAGGAAATAAATTAAATTACGTGATGGTCAGGAAAAAATATTAAGTAAAAAGGTCAAGATAAAATAAAAATCTTTTAGTGCTGTCTAACTGCTATATTTCTGTTCAGAAGAGCCAAAATTTCCTTCAGTGTTTATGTATACTTCTATGGTTTCTCCCTGTCCTGGTTTGAGGTAAAACAGAACTAATTTTGGTCAGTAACTTCGCTTCTTAGCTGGGCCTCTCTAACAACTGAAATTAACAGCATATTGTGCGCAAGGAGGAGCGGACAGGACAGGTGACCCAAAACTGACCAACGAGGGTATTCCATCCCATCTGCCTAATGCTCAGTATAAAGGCTGAGGGATCGAAAGGTCAGCTCTCTCTTCCTGCAATGGCCGACGTCTGAGGAGGACTGTTTGTCTGCCTGCTATCCCAATCCTGAATGCAGATCCGGAATCCGGTGCCCGTCCGTCACTGAGTCAGCCTAGGACTGCCCCAGTGCCAGCTGGTGTCGTCATTGTCATCTCGAGAGCTTGATACGGTTTTGTATATATTTCATTATTTCTTTTTCATTTTATTATTAACATTTCATTAAAGTAGTTTAGTTCCTTCTAAACTCGTAAGTGTCTTTTTCATCCTCTGCCCTTCTCTCTGAAGAGGGGTAGAGGAGAGCATCTGTCAGTCCCATCTGGCATCCCCCAGGTCCCCAGTAGCCGATTTGGCCTAAGCCACGACAGTCCCTCAAGATAAATGTTTTTGAAATCACAAAGATGTAGAATGTGAAAAAAAGAAATCACTTAACACTGAGTTGTACACATAATCTGTTAGGATTTGCCCCAAAGTTATGCTGGGGAAAGAAGACTAGCCTAAAAATGCCAAGACAATATGTTGTGCTAACCTGTGTTCCCACAATGACTCCAGTATGCTGTGATTCTCATAGATACAGAAGGCTTTTGTCAGCATACTTGCCTGGTTTCTCAGTACTCAGTAGTTTGTATTTAGTTACACTTTTCCACTATTTTTAGCCAAAAGAGAATGTTCCACTTTTTCCTTGCGTGAGTCATTATGAAGTAAATAGAGCGCGGGAGAATGGACATTCTTAAGCATTGCAGTGACCATCCATGATGTTTAGCATTAGGTAAACTGTCTTTTGCACTCCTCCCATGTCAAAGACCAATTGTTACATGAGGACTTTTTTTTTACCTCTTTTTTTTTTTTCTTTTTTCTATGAGAATGAACTATTCAGTTCTTTTGGTTCATCAAGAAAAAACAGGGAACATAGGGAATGGACCAGATCCAAGGTCATTCTATGAATTAATATGGAATATGAATGCTTTGGGGAAGGTATAATAACAATTTGTACAGAGAATGCTGATGCTTTGCAATTTGAAGAAAGAAAAAAAAAAAAAAGAACAAATATAAGAAAGGGAATGGAAGCGAAGTTTCATGGCTATGGTACAAATGTGCTCCTTCAGTAATGACAAACTCTAGCATGGGGACCTGAGAGCAGTCATGCAAGCCTCTCATGTCAAAAGAGCAAAGTGAGGGAGCAGGCCAAAGCCAAGATAGGCTTGGAAACCTGCCTGACATAAGTTTTAAGAAGCTTTGCCAAGGGCTTTGTTGCATCACTGGCAAAATTGTCAAATGGACTGACTTCAGTGGTAACTGATCTGTATAATAAATAATTATTTCCTGACAGACTAATGATTATCTCTAGGCTAAAAAGACAGTTTTAGCAAAAACTTAATTTCTAGATGCTTATGTATTATTTTTAAAATTAAAATGAAGTTTAGCAAGGTTTTTAAGAATAGTGGGTGTGTCCAATACCACTGTGTGTCTATCCATTTTATCTGTAGGTCCCCCTTGGTAGCTTGTGATAGACTGTAGGCAAATCAAAATATATTTGATAAGATTTAACAACATTGCAAAGGTAATTAACTCCCTACAATCTTAAAAATTTGTGACAGCCTGGAGGAGAGACCCAGATTACTGCCTTCACTAAAGAAAAAAACAAAACAAAACAAAACAAAAGGATTGTGATTTATACAATATTTATACAATTCATGTCTCTTTTTATTAATCTCATTTTCATGTTAGAACAATGTAATTTCAGTTTCTGTGTTCTTTAAAAGTACTAACCTTTATTATGCAAAATTCCCTCTAACAGTTATCACACACAGGACTTAATAACTTAATAACTCTATTAAGATCATATATTTTAATAATTTATATTATTATCATGTGTAATTATATATTAAGATAATTATTTGGAATGTTTTTTATCAAATTAATTTTTACTATTTGAGTTTTCAGAAGTTAATTATCAGGGTTCAAGATCTTTTCTGCATTTTTATAAATATAACCAACAGGTAGTCTGTGCTCCGTAGAGATTGTACTGGAGTTGGAAAGAATAGAGCTATTTTGAAATTTTAATGAAATCATAGTCATATTTGCCCTTCTTGTAGGTTTGGAGTCCATAAAGAGAGATAGGAGTACATAGAAGGAAAAAAAAATGTCCTGTCCTAGGAAGCAGATCTGTTGTACCATTCCCTGTCTTGCATGAAAGAGGAACTTTCAAAGTGTTACCAAAAAAAAGGCATCCTTCCCCCCCAAAAAACCAAACAAAAAAACCCTGTAAAAACTGCCATTATCCAGTGCGTTGAAATTTGTTAGCTAGACGACTCAGCTGCAGCACAGGAAGCTGAAATTCAAAGAAACACTTTAATAATTCAGATCAGATCATTATGCTTACTCTCAGTCTTTCTTCTTCCTATAAATGAATAAAAACATGTTCAGTGGGTTTGAACCTTTCATAATTAGTGAAAGATCTCTCTAATCTCTTGGTCCCAGGCTATTTTAGGTAGGTGGAAAGACCTTTCTTTGTTTTTTAGATACAATGACTTTGTCAAAACAAATATACGTGTTATTGTGAAATGTTATAGTTTGAACTTCATGAACATTTTATGACTTAAAACTTGTAAAAATGTATCCTATCACTGGTTAAGATTTCTAGATCAAGGATGAATTGCACACATTTGTATAGTATTGCTGATTTATACCAGGTATGTGTCAAAATCACTCCCACTTTAGCTAATTAACCTTTTGTGAATTTCTTGTAAACTGTTTTTCTGAAACTGCAATGGTGACAAATGGCTGATGTTATTTTCATTCTATTTCCACAAGAAATTAAAATGAACTTTTGTTTTGCAGTGAAAATCTCATTTTGCTTCATAGATCCTTGTTACCCTGCACATGTCCTGTTCTCAAGAGAATGCTTTCATACAGAACACTGCAGGAATATAACATTTTATATGGGGAAAAAAAGCGCCACTTTTTCAGGCTTAAAAGAAGCCTGAGCTTAGTTGTGGAGGGAATTCTTTTCAGTATTATTGCTTCGTATAACATATTGACTTCAAAGCTTCAATCTGTTCCAAAGAGAATACTTCACAGGATCTTGTTCAGCTCATGTCCTCCCCAATGCCACTGGCAGAATGTGTTACATTTGTTCACAGTACAGACCCAGGGAAAGAAAGAAAAGGGAAATAGACAGCTAGTAACATTTAGTGCAACAGCAATTCACTCTCTAACAAAGGAGAAACAGTGAATGGGGAATGGAGAGCCAGCAAACATAAAATGATTTGTAAACAGAATCCAAGCAGGCATAACATAACGAAAATCAAAGCTGAGACTTCTGGGAAAAGCTCACTCAAAATATCAAGATCATACCTGCTGGAAAAAAGTACATTTAGGGATCAAATTAGGCTACAGTAAAGCAGTAGTCGTGTTAGCAAGTTGAGAGTAAAAGTATACTGGTATCTCAGCTTAAACTGTTTCATGGTCATTTTTGTTTGTTTGTTTGTTTTAGGAACATCCTCACTGACTAAATACAGAAGCCTGCACCAGAACTGCTCCCTTTGCCTTTATGCTCAACCGGGACCTACCAGGTATCAATCTAACTTATTTTAGACATCTACTTCAGGGTAGGATGAATGGAGCTTTACAAAGTACTTTCTTTTTTTTCATTATGCAGAAAAAATGTCCTACCATATGCAGCTCTGATATAAGAGTGCATTTTCAGCGAGATGAATTTCCTACCCTAAACAACAGACATCCAGCTTTCCTGTTCTGCTGTTCCTCACTCCCAGGTTTTTGTAACCAACAGCAAGACTCTGGTAAGGGTGATAGTAATACAGAAGAATACGAAGATACATTAAAGAACTAATTCAATACAGTGCATCTTACTGCCCCACAACTCTGAGAGCAGCTATTTGACATTACCACTACTGAAGTTTTTCTCTTTATCTCAAATGCATAGGACTTTGTAAATTTTTCAGTGACAGCATTGGTCACTCAGAGTCTTTCTAAGGTGATAAAATAGTGAAAACTTTGGGATATTTAGGGAATGTCTAGAATACAGCAGGAAACGTGACACTTCCATGATTGTTGGGTATTTCTTCTGGTGGGTAGATGGAGGGGGAAGAGATTTTCTTCCTTTTTTCCTCAAACATCTAGACTAATAGACTAAACATCAAACTAATAGACTTGAACAAGAACTGTTAGAGAGAGATGAACTGAGCAGATCTGTTGGATAACTGCCTACAAGAAATGTGAAATTTATTTTCTGTTTAAGCTTAAAGAAAGTGAATTTTAAATATTAATTTTCAGGTGTTCAAAATATCTCATTTTAAACTCAGTCAAATTTGCAAATACTTTATAGATTTCATTTAGAGAATGAAATTAAATCTTCAGAAAGTAATATCTTTCATGATACTGTCATGGTTATAACAGCACTACTAATATTCTAAAAATCCAACTTTGGAAATTTCACAGTGAAGGGATCTTTTTTCCTGTCAATATTTTGAAAGTAGGCTTCATTGTGTCTATCCAGAATTCCAAATTCTGTACTCCTTGTGGGTTGCAGCAGACTAGGGAAATCTGGTAGGTGTTAGGAACCAGGAGTGATTGGATACGACATTTACATTGTCTCCTCTGGAAAAGGTTATAGTCATAAGGGAATAACTGTATAAACAGCAGATGATGACTAGCTCATACATTCAGTAAGAACAACTAATTTAAGCAATGATAATCATCAAACTGCTGAAGGGAAAATGGTTAAATATGTATCTCATTAACAAAAACTTGATTAGGACTGGACCCAGAATTCAGTGAACATAATGAACTTCTTATTAATTGCAACAACATTTGGTTCTGACCAAAGATATAAAAATGTACTTGAAAGTTAAGTTCTGGATGACTATAAATAGCTTTTGGCTTCTGCCCAATATCCTCTTTTTACATGATACTATGTATTTGGTAAGAATTTATTTATTGATCCTCTAACGCTGCAACTAATGCTATTATCACATTGTATTTAATGAGCATCAACTATTCTTTCAAATAATTCAAATAATTTGGAAAATCTAAAACAAGAGATAAAAAAGAAAGTACACATCTTTCTATGCAGAGCCTGACTCAACTTGGGACCAGGAGACTGAAGTTCATTCCAGCACTGATTGCTATGAGCAGCATGGGTACACTTTGAAAGAAAAGGAAGAATACCATTGAATACAAAGATAATGAACAATCTGTGCTCCTCACAAAATATCAAAATGACATCCTTTGAGGTACCATCTCATTATTTTTCAATGACTTTTGTGATCTGTAACTGATTGTACAAAAAAAAAAAAAAAAGTAAAGGAAGAGAGAAAGATAAACTTTTGTATCTGGAAAGACAGCAGCTAAAGCAAAAAGAAGCACACTGACAAGGACTACAAAACATACAATTTTACATCTGTAAGGAGGATGACTTAAAATTATGCCATTGCATTTTGTCCTGTATTTTTGTCCTATGATTTGCACCACAAGGAAGGGATTTTCTGATCTTTCATGCATTCTGACAGTGATAAGACTATAAACATCACCGTGGGCCATAGTAAGTTGCCTGGCAGAAATGTGTTTAAACACAAATCCATACTTTAATATGAACATACGCAACATATATGAAGCAGCATAATAAAACTCTAAATACAGGTGCCTGTTTGCTTCCAAAACAACACTATTATTGAATGTAATAGAAAAATTAACCTCTTTCTGTTATCAGTTTTGTTTACTGTTTGGTTCACTTGTGTTACTTTATATTATATGGAGAAATATAATTTTTAAAAAGTTAACCATCTGTAGAAATATTTAATGAATTCCAGCTTTTCATCTTGCCCACAGACTGTTTTGCTTCATATCATATATATACAATTTTGAAAATACTTTTTCTCCTACAGATCTTATGATCTGAATATGAAACAAGGCAAAAATTATAATGACAAGCAGCTAGATGGGGTAGCTCACTAGGAAACAGTCCTACGTGAATGTCTTATAGGCACTTCTGAACTTCTGTACTTATCTTAATACTTTGTGCTTGCTTAATTTGTTTCAATATATGGAAACTGTACTTAAAAAGTAGGCTGATTATCCTCTGTTGGGTCTTATAGGAAAATATAAGAGTTTGAGAGAATGTTGCAGGAAAATGAAATGCATTTAACTTTTCTTCATTTTTATTACAATAATTGAATACGAAAATAAAAACATATTTTCAAAAATGCCAGTATCACTTTTACATCATCTTTTATTTCTTGCTCTGCTTGTTAACCATTGAAGCACTAGTAATAAACTATTATAAATATGCTGTTTGGTAAGCATCTTATTAACTCACAATATACTGAATTTTTAATACATCAGCCTAAACTTCCAGCAGGCAATTGCCTAAGAGTTGTACCAACATTTCATATAATGGCACAAAAGTCCTAATGGCTACCCAGACAGAAAAGTGCTGAACATCTCGGAGAAATAATCTGGGTGAGCAAATAGCTTACACTGACACATCAAAATAATTACAATATTCATATCTAAGCCCTGTTCTCTGAGTTTCCTATGGGTGTCATATTCACTGAACGGAGGATTTTATTGACATGAATATTAAATAACTGTATTATTCAGAAGTAACACTGCTTAGTCAAACCACTGAGGTTAGCCCAAATGACTACCTATAAAACCTTTGATCCCAATCACTTAATGTGTGCCTGTATGTGATGCAGATTTTAAAGAAAAATTAAATACGAATATTTCAGTGATTACTTAAGAAATATATTGGTATTTTGTTTTTACCTTTCAGATTTTCAAAGCAAATGTTTTGAAACAATGATTTACAGGTGGGACAGGAAAAAATTAACCTTTTAATAGAAAAGAAAAAAATCACATGAACGTAATGTTCCAATACATTGTGGTATCTTGACATGAGGGTCCAACACCTAAAAATTTTCAAAGCCTTAGGCAAGAACTGTGTATTATTAGTAAGGACAATTTAATAGTCATCTGCCATATGAAACTCTTCTACTCACAGTTTCATGAGCAAAACAACAAAACTGAAATAAAAGGAAAGCTTGTGCAAATGGGATTGTAAACTCAATGTGATTGGAATCCAAACCTGGGTATTTATGACAATGATTGGTTTACTGTGAATCTAACCTCTATCACTCAGATCTTCTGAAGAACAGATTTTCCCAGGTATTTGATTGTATTTTGCTCTATCCATGCCCTGTGGGCAATGAAACATGGACTTTAAGCTGTCTTCAAATAGTAGTTTAGAATAAATTTACACTAAGCAATTTTATTGTGCACTTAAAATTCCATCGGATCGTCGATACTACTTTTGTTGGTTGTATCCCAGAGGGAGTTTTAAGAACAAAATCAAAGTTTTGAGCTAAGTGAGGATAAGACCAGGCATCTTCAAAGTACAAAGACATTTTTCTCCACCAGTCTATATTTTCAAAATGAAATTTGCAGCAAAGTCCTAAACTTTAGTATGTCTAAAGAATAAATTTCACTTTCTTCATGTAATGAATATGAAAAAATTACCTATGGTAGTAGATGCTAAAGAAACTGTGAAAGCATATTAGGGGGGTTTCTATGTTTGTTTTTTAAATAGTAGTTCTATATGAAATCATACTTTTTGGTTCTAAGCTGCAAAAATAAATGGTATAAGGGAAGCTGCATGTTAATGTGCTTAAACTTTTTCCTTTGTGTAAGTATTTGTAGGACTGGGATCCAAGTCCAAAGAAAACAAAATACACAGTTATAATTTGGAAGTAATTATAGCTCTAACTAGTATTCCGTATAATGAAAAAAACTCATATGGCTAAATGAAGAAATTTATTACAGATTTGGTTTTAGGTATTTTGGGAATAAATAAATTGGTACTAATATTACAGTTAAGGTGATCGCTGTTCTCTCCCACTTCCTCAGAAAGTTGTATTTGGACAAGGGCGTGCAGACAAATAACACCATCAGAGTAATAATGAGGATTTGTTTCAAGTAGCTCTTGTTACAAATCTGCTGTATCTTCACCCCTATGAATTTAGAAATAAAATTGATAAACGCATCTAAAACAGTCACCACAACAAAAATATTCAGTAAAAATGAGAGAAAAATCCAAGAAAACATGCAGAACAACCCCAGGTCAGAATAGCTGAGAACTTAGGTCACAAAAGATAATGCAGTTATGCAATTGCTTCAGAGAGTACAGCTGTAGTTAAAACGTCATTAAAAATAAGGTCTTGATAATGTGTTAACCTTCTCAGCGAGGTATAAAGAACTTGGCTTAGAGAGGAGCAACAATTCTGCTTGGCTATATATAGCTTTATATTTATTTTAAAATCATCTAGCTTCACAATAGCAATGATCAGAACCCAGTAACTTCTGCAGATCCTGTCTTGCAAACAGCCACATAGCACCAACTGCTCTCTGCACACACATTTCATTATTCATAAACATACAGTAACAACCCTGTTCAGAAACAGACTGTACTTATTGAGAGGTAAACCCAAGAGCAGTGGTGATGGACAAGATCAGACCTCGGAGAAATGATTTTTGCTGAGTTTGTATAATTTGGAAAAAAGTGGGTCTGTAGCATATGATCTGTAGGGACCGTAATTTATATCTCTTTACTTAGAGTAGTTGTGCGAATGCATGAATACACGACATTGATACTATATATCACTAAAAAATTCCTCAAAATTTATAGATGTTCAGGTATAAGAAACTCAATTAACAAAGTTGCCTCAGAAGTAAAGCAACATATTAGTAGAAAGGACCAATATTCAGAGTGTTAGTTTTGGGAGCTTAACGCAGTTCATTTAAGATTTAGAAGCCTACATTTAACCTCTACTTTTAAAATATTTTAAGGCCTGGGTAAGCAAGATGTGTCCTTTATTAAAACAACAACAAACCTCTTAGAATTCTGGCCTTAAAATGTGAAAGGAACCATCACAGAAAAGTTATCTTTATTTTTGTTTTAATTTAAAAATGCTAAATGAATTACATGTTTTGGTAATGTGATCTGAAATGAACCGAGAAAGAAAAAACTCATGAAAATAACTGATGGAAAGGTTAACTATTACTCCAAATTCCTTCCTCCAAAGAAAGTCATATCATGTTATCCACGTATTCTCTTAGTCCTCCAGTTTAGGAAAATGTCAGGGGTTTAAATTCTGTAATGTATTTTCACTATCTTTATGACCTTCCCTATTTATGGAATTGAAGAAGTAGTACAAGATAACAACTGGGTTGCAGTTATATTTAATTTGTCAGGAGAATAGATTAGGCTCACAGTATTTTCTGTTCTCATTACAGGCATTGTCATAAGAATGTAGAATCTGAATTTTAATGCCTCATATATTTCAGCAAACACAATTGTAAAATGTACTTTTGTGACCTTCCCAATGTTTATTTTCTGATTTATTAGCACCTTTTATAGTTCTCTGCCCAGAACTCTTATAATGTGTAAGGGGAACATCAGAATGCTCTAGCTTATGTACGTATAGCACTATTTAAAGGTTTATATATTATAAACGGTTTATATATTATAAACAGTTTATAGCAGAGGGTATCTTCTAAGTGGGCTACCACATTACTTGATATGTGGATGATTGTCATTTGAGGTTTTATCTCAACAGATCTGATAAATAAGTATCCCTGATCTAAAAAGTGTCACATAATACAGTAATGGTACAGATTCTCAAAATAAAAAAGAAAGTTAACCTCAAAATATTCTTAGTGACTTTAGTACATATATTTATTGAAGCAAAAATATATTTTTAATGTAAAATAATGTTATATCAATAAAATTATGTATAATTAATTGTAAGAGATGTTTAATTCCAGATGCAGAAATCAATGTTTAAAAGTTTAAAGAAAAAGATTGTGAAAAGCATTACTTTTTATTCTGCAGTGTTAACATATTTGACAGCAAAGAAATAAGTGAACAAAGAAATATCACGTCTGAATGGCCACTTATATGCACTTTTCTTTACAAAGCCTATTAATTAGAAATTAACACCAAGATGTAATACAGCCTGATGAAACCATGACTGTTTTTTTTCTTTTAGAACTATTTGTATAAAAATAATTTTAAAATAATGAGTATATGTCAATGGATTTTCATTTTACTCACGAGTGCATATAACTTCCTAAATATTGAAAACTACAGATGACTTTAAGTGACAGGAAACACATTCTAGAGATATGTCTAAGTCTGTGTCAAACTAAGGAGAAGTTGGAAGTCAAGTTAAACAAGAACTCTTCAAATGGTTAATTTTTAGAGGTACTCCCTTAGCAATTGCTGCCTCATTGCAATGTCTTGGAAGTAAGTGACAAATGGATACTAATACCACCAACATAAGTTAGGTGGAAACCAAACATTGCATTTGATTCTTGGAGTATTTCATGTCAGAACTTTCATATTTTTAGATTAAATAATTTGCACAACACAACTTCATTCAAGTAATGTGGAAATAAAATGTTTCCTCAATACAAATTTTTAACAGAATAATGAAGAAAAATCAATGCAAATTAGTCAAAGTTATCTATGAATCTGTCTGTGTTGGAGGGGGAGAGTGTAAGTTTAAAAATATCATAGCTGTCACTATATTTAAAATCTCAAAAGCTGGATCATTAAAGTGTTTATACTGTCTTTCCTATGTGAGGATGACATCACCATAACTTCTCTTTTGATGAATAATTTTGTTCTGTCTTTTTGGTAAAAAATGTTCTCTTTTTGTGGTAGAACCAATGTTATAGAAGATGAAATATTTGTAATACAAATCATTCAGGGTCTGACAGCTGAGTGAATGACCCCAGATTTCAGGGTGACAGAGGAATTCCCAAATCTTTCTTAGGAAATTCTAAACAGATGACAACTCTGAGCATGGAAATTTTGACAAAGAGAAAAGATTATGTCTTAGTCACCAGCACAGCAAAGAGGATTACATCTTTGTTTAACAAATACTTCTTCATCAGTACGCATCACATAATGGACTGTGATCAGGTACATACAACAGTCAAGACAGAAGCTCCAAGGTTTGTGAAGCTAGATTAAAAAAAAAAAAAAAAAAAAAAAAAACAACAACCCCCCCCAACTCAATTTTGATTTTTATAGTCTCAGTCATGGTCATATTTCATAGCCAAGTTTTCTACTGATGTTTTAAGCATTAGTATGGAATGTGAAATTCTAGTAGAATGCATTGCTTTCAGTTGCTAAAGCCATACAAGAAAAAGGAGGGAAAAAAAATTATCAAAAGCCCTAACAACTAATCATGACACTTACGTTGAATTCACTGTTTGTCACATACACATATTTGTTTAATTTCTACTTTTCCTCTTGTTCCTATAGCCCTGTTATGATTTTCTATAAGAATTTTTTAAATATTACATATCATAATGATATACTTAAAAACATGGTTCAGTGAAAAGAGCTCTGAGAATACATACAAACGTCTTTGAAAACCTGCATTTCTCTTCCACTACTTGTATTTATCTCCTTCCTGAAGCTTATACAGATATGAATGTGTTAACCATAAAATAGCCTGAATTTTGAAACTGAAATTTTGAAAAACGCTAGACGTGAGAATACTTAGAGGGGCACGCTTGCCTTGTTCTTACAGTCTCCTCTGGGCATCAGCGTTTATTGGAAGGAAATTTGATAAGTGCAGTAAGAGGCATTTGAAAACCCGGTGTTTTATTATTTCTGTAATGTATTTTAAGCATAAATTAAACACCAGTTATGTTCATGTTACACTTAATGGTCAAAATGGTTAGCATTTTATCAAGTTTCTTATTATAGACGGTATCCAGCCAATTTGCTAGCACTGTTTTCCTGCTTTTCTGATGCCAGTAAGAGAGCTGGAAAACATTGTCAGACAAATGTGAGTACATACACAGTATCGATCTTTTGTTTTTAAATGTAAACCTAGTATACTTTCATTGATAAGAAAAAAATTAAGTACCGTGGTAAGGGTAGTGGTAGCTAGACGTAAAAACTACAGGAATGTTAAACTAATCCTGAAAACAAGAATTAGAAAGCCAAGAAGTTAAGAGAAAAGTGTAAGTTAAAAGAAATCTAAATGTATATGTGAAAACAAAGTAAATGCTTCTACATTGCCTTAATTTCATTTACTAGTTAACTACATAGAGGAGAAAAAAAAAAAAATCACCTGAGTTTTGTTGCACAGGAAGTATGCAACAGAAGAGCTTGACCAGTCACAGACAATTTTATGCCTCATGTTCTTTTCTTCCCTGTTTCTGATGTTAACATTGGAATAACACTCAAAACATTGAATTTTTCTTCCTCACACTCCTGCTCCCATGTTAGCTAGGAAGAAATAATTCCAAACCTCCTAAATATTCTGTTTTTCTGGAATGATTTAATAACTTTTCTTGATGAAAACTTTCCATGCAACTGAGATATAAAAGATATAAAACTCCAAAATACAGGCCAAGATGGTAAAAGTTAGAAAGGGGCAAGAGAATCTTCTAAAAAATAATTTTATTCATCTTCAATTAAGAATTGCTAATTGAACGTGTGGGTGGGGATACTGTATCTAACATCTCCATAAAGATGAAACTGAGGATTTTCTTCTTCTGCAGAAGCTTGCCAAAATCTCTTCAGAACATGATCCACCTTTTCAGTATGATATCTATAAGATTTATTATGAAACTGCCATTCAATCCTGACCAACATAACTGAAGAATCTTTTTGACATATTCAAAAGAAGGGGCCATCATCACTGCATTGCATAATAATAGTCAGTAGTAATTTCCCCTCCTATTTTTGTCATATATACAATCAAAACCTGATACTTAAAAAAATAATAACAAGGGCTAAGGTTTTAAATACATCAATAACGTAGTATCTGAAAGCAGATATTTTGTATATAGAAATTTAAGCAGTCTCTCAGTATTCATTCCATACTTAGGAATGCTGTACTTAAAGACATTTCCTAATCCTTAGGACAACAGTGAGATTAAAGATTTTGATAGTCAAACTTAAAATTTGAATAATATTTTGCTGTAGTCTCCTACTAGAATATACGATCTGCCAGCCACTAAAATAATATAAAAGGAAATAATTTGTTCAGGATCTTTAGTAAACCTCTGAACCATTTAAATTTTTAATCTACATTATCTAACTTATAATTTTTATGACTACAAAGAAGCTGCTTTTGAAATTCTATTATTTTTTTTCCAATGTCTTCCGCTGGTCTGTGTAGATTACAATTTACAAATCAATGCAGTCTCTAAAGTTTAGAGACACCCTATTTCTTTTGCCAGATTTTTAGCTGAATTTCATTGTTTTGTAAGTTTTAGATTTCCCAGCATAAAAAATACTACTTTTTCAGCCAACTTCATTAAATGCAACGGCACAGTAACGCTATATTGCAAGCTAGTTTAATCAGCTGTATCTGTTCTCAGGGACTACCAGTAGGTAGACTCAATCCCTTATTTAAGAATGGCAGTTTGGATTCAGATCACATATTAATGAGCTTCCAGCTTCAGCATCTTTCCAGTTTTAGTAGAATGTCTATCTGGAATAATAAATACAAATCTGAAAAAAAAAGAACTCTGTATTTGAAGTTTTAATACATGGGAATTTCCCCATGTGTCATATTTTCCTTTTCAGGAATATAACAATTTGTTTGTATTCCTGAGTATGTTTCCCAGAAAACGTTAGACATTTAATTAAGTACTGAAACATCTACTTTACGTACAAGTACCTGGACAAGCATCTTGGCTATCACATTTTGACCATTACAGCTTTTATCTTTGGTGCAATGAATCATATGCATCTTTAAAAAAAAATAATAATTTTGACATTTTTTGGTTGTTTAAGTTAAGCCTTGATAGTGACAATTTTTATTCATTATAACAGTGAAGTGAACAGAGTGAAACTTCTGCAAAGTAGAAATATATTAATCTTTTCATGGGGTTTGTATCCCTTTCTCCCATTTGATACTTAGCCATTGCTCAGACAGGAGTGACGGCTCGTAGAATCATAGAATCATTTATGTTGGAAGAGAGCTTGAAGATCATTGAGCACAACAGTAAACCTAATACTGCACACTCCACCATTAAACCATGTCCCTAAGTGCCACATCTACATGTCTTCTAAGTACCTCCAGGCAGCAATAAGGTCTCACCTGAACTGCTCCTCGTAAGACTTATTCTCTAGACCCTTCACCAGCTTTGTCGCCCTCTTTGGACATGCTCCAGCACCACAATGTCTTTCCTCTAGTGAGGAGCCCAAAACTGAACACAGTATTCAAAGTGTGGGTCCACCAGAACCAACTACAGGGCAACAATCACACTGCTAGTCCAGTTTACCATGCTATTTCTGATACAGGCCAGGATGCTACTGGCTTTCTTGGCCACCTGGGCACACTGTGTGTTCATATTCAGCTTGCTGTCAATCAATATCCCCAGGTCCTTTTCCACCAGGCAGCTTTCCAGCCATTCCTCCCCAAGCCTGTAGTATTGCATGGGGTTATTGTGACCCAAGTGCAGGACCTGGCACTTGGCCTTGTTGAACCTCATACTACTGGCCTCAGCCCATCAATCCAGCCTGTCCAGATCCTTCCTACCCTCAAGCAGATCAACACTCCCACCCAGCTTGGTGTAGCCTGCGCACTTACTGAGGGTGCACTCCATCCCTTCATCCAGATCACTGATAAAGATGTTAAACAGAACCGGCCCCAGTACTGAGCCCTGGGGAATACCAATTGTGACTTGCCACCAACTGGATTTAATTCCATTCACCACCACTCTTTGGGCCTGGCCACCCAGCCAGTTTCTTACCCAGTAAAGCATATATTAGTTGAAGCCATGAGCAGCCATTTTCTCCAGGAGAATGCTGTGGGAAGTGGTATCGAAGGCTTTACTAAAGTCTAGGTAGACCACATCCACAGTCTTGCCCTCAGCCACTAAATGGGTCACATTGTCATAGTTGGATCCATGTTGTCAAAGGGAAATAGGCAGGAGCATCACTCTGTAGTGGAGCACTCATTAGTGAAACAGCCATATAACCACGGTAACACAGAACACACACCCAGCATTAGCTTTTCTTTAAGGCTGTGAGATAGCTTGCAAAATGTTGCCTAAGCTCCCATGTAGATCTCAAATGTCAACATAGTCAATACAGTCTCTGGAATACAGAGCCATATTCAACTCATCTTCTAGCTGACACTTGCATTTGGACATCTCGCAAGACCCTAAACCTCTAATCAGTGTGATGCTGCTGCATAAGGACAGGGGAAGTGCCAGAAGAATGGTAAATGAAGTAAGCATTAGCAGATGTAATACACAACCTGTAGGGATACCCATGCTCTTTTGTAGGAGCAGAAGGAGGTCAGGCATGCGATTACATTTAGTAAAGGGGATTCCACCTTACTGACAGCAGTGACAATTCCTCTGCTCGCTATAGCAGGGTCACTCACCTCTCATAGACACAAGTTCATATTTACATGTCTGAATGAAGAACTGAATCTCACCTTGTACATTTATCTTGTAGATAGTTAAGTCTGTTTCTCAGGTCTAACAATTATTTCTTTGATTCAGATACTTTGCAATACCTTTGAATTCAGTCCCAATTTATTTTTTCATAGAAAAAGGCGCTATTTAAAATACTTTAAGTTTTTCAAGTTGTATTCAGACTTTAGCATAAATCTTTCAGGGATGCCTGACGCATTTCAGTCAGACACTTCTAATCATTTCTTGTTCTTGGGGGTCTGATTGAAAACCTGCTGAAATCAACTGATATAGTCTTTTGCCTTCATCAGCTTTGGGATAAAACTCTTACTGCCTTTGAATAAAAACTATAAATCACCTCATTTTATATTAAAAATTAAGAAATTATCTTTTGCTTTCAGAATGGACTCCAGCCTTAATTTGATTAATTACCAAGCACTTCATGCTAGTTGGAAAATATGAGTTCAAAGAATTTAATTATTTAATAATTAACACATAATTGGGCAAGTAAATATTATTTTAAGTTCTTAAAATGGTTTAGCATTAACTCATATAAAACATTAGCATTATTTAAAGAGATTCTTATGGTATCTTTTATTTGTAATTCTTTAATAGTGATTTTTATTTCGTAATGACATTCAAAATCCATTTTTATTGAACCTCTAAGCTCTTATAACATGAACAAAGAAGGCAGCATGTAAGATAGTACTATGTTTATTATGATGCAAGAGCAATATCCAATGTGTGATTTTTGTGTAAAGTAAATGCTTTTTTCAGTTAAAAATATCCTGGAATGATTGGAAGTAAGTCCATTATTTTGGAACAGCTGAACAGACTGTTTTTTTTCCAACTGGAATGAAAAATAATTCCGCTCTCCTTGTGCATATTTGCTTTCTTGCCCCTCGCCCAGGAAAACTGTCTGGAAAGGAGTTTAATCAGAGGGGACAGGAGAGACTGCGCTAGTTGACGCAGACACGGCTGTGCACAGGGACTGGCCAGCCCCTGCTCACACCCCACCAGACCCTTCTGTCCTCCATTCTCACAGGGTGCCCCGACCCACGGAGACTCTTCCGCTGGCACGTCCATTTGGGTCCACCCTGGCCCTGGGGCTCCTGTGGCACCGGGGGCTGCTGGAGCTCCCCCCACCCTTGTCAGGGTTCATGAGGATCAGCCTTTTGTCACCATTGCCTAGCAGTCACCTCTATTTTGTTCCTGTTATTAACAAATTAGCAGAAGATAATGTAATCAGGTCACAACTTATTGGAACAATTTCTATACTTTACTACAAGAAAAGCCTTGTTAAATAAAGGGACTTGAACTATTTAGCAAGACGAGACCCGTGGAAGAAAATCCTAACTGCACAGGTAGTTACAAAAACCTTGATTTGTTACTTGCAGGCGCAGCAAATAGGCAGAAAAGTGGACTAATATGTTTTATTATAGAACTAGAGACAAACTAGGAAGTACCTTTCCTAACTCCTGAGCAAAAACATTCCTGTCTAAGTCTTCTTAGCTTTCTTATGGCTACTCTTTGGCTTTCTGCTTTCTTCCACTTCTTCCTCTTCTGCTTCTACATCTACTTCTCTGTTATTTTGAAAGGTAATGATGAATATGATTCTAATTGCATGTAGAATTTTTTTCCAATGTCTCCTCCCACCTAAACCAATAGATAAAAGGTATTTATTAATTTTACATCACTTTTTAAAGATTAAAGTGTCTTTTGGTTACAAAAGCTGCTCTGCATGCTGCTTCTTAAATTAAAGTTTACTAGTGCTGCAGGCAAACAACTAATCAATCAACTAGGCCCTGACTTGGGGTTAAGGTTAACTAAATAAGGCACGGAAAACGACTGGAAGTGACAAACATGGTGTGAGAAGCTGCCAGAAATTACAGAGAGCACCATTAGGAATGGATTGCAGAGGCAGGCAGAGGGGAAGATTTAAGTGAGAAATGGTCAAAATTTACAGATAACTGGAGAGGAGATTTGGGGAGCAGAGCCTTGCAAGGTCAACACGCCCTGGTAACCTTGTCAGTAATAAAATATAAAGCCCACATAACGGTACCAGAAATAACAAATTTGGGTGCAAATGTAGCAAAACTGGGACCAGTGAGGAAAAGAATTGAGATTGGAGGTTTATCTGGGTGGAGACAGGTGCAAGGAAAGGAAGGTACTAGGAGGGTGAAAGTAGGGTTGAGAAATGGAAAAAAGGCATAATGGGGTATGTGAATCAGGTGTTTGGCGTTAGTTGGGGCGTACTTGGTGAGCTACCATGTGCTTACATGGTCAGTGCACCCTAAATCAAGACAGCAAAACTTATTCTAACTGTAATGCTTTTGTGGTCTGGAGGGTGGTGGGGGAGGGATGAGGTCGCTTTCCCCAGGCACAAGGAGGTCCTTGACAGAAAGATTGAGCATCCTGTTATCACTGTTCAGGTGCCCACTCCTGACCAGATAGCAGTCAGCAAATACCCACCACTTCTAACATAGCTGACATTTCTTAAATGCATAGATTCTTGGCTGCTGCATTAACACTTAAAGTAGCGTGTGCCAAATAATAACCAGTATTTCTTTTAGTAACAATCTATAATTTATGAAAGATGTTATTTTAGCCAATGCTGGGAACGCTTGGACAAGAAAACATTGCAATGTTGATGAGCTAAAGTTCTCCCATGAGCAGGCAAATAAAATTTTGACAAAATAGCAACAGGGTAACATCAGCACTTCACAATAAACCTTCAGAACATTCTCACTAGTTTTCCAGTCTCGCTGATCAAATTTTCCTCTGTGGTGTCTTCTCACTATTGAGTATTTAAAAATACTTAAAATTATAACAGAACACATTATGAATACATTTCTTTTTAACAGTATATTCTGAAGCTTAAATTGAATTTTTAAAAAAGGAAAAAAGAAAAGATGTGACACTTACTAAAACTGGCTTTTCTGCAGTCTTTCCTGTAACAAGACTTTAACCTTGACAAAGATCCATTGAGATTAACCTCTAGAGAAACTGGTATCATCTGCAGCATCTTTAGCCTTAGGTTAATGGGATAAATAATTGAGGCAAATAAGTTGGGTAATGAGGTGAATTTTAACGTTTTAATATAATAATCAGATCTAACCTATTGTCAAATCTCTACACAGGCTTTGTCTGTCCTGGGACTTGCTATCTTTAGCACAAAATGTAGTGAGGAATGCAAATTACTGGAGCAAGATGACAGGATAGGGCAGAAATAGAACACAGCAAGTATCTCATGCAGTTACAGAAAATGAATACCTGAAATCTGCAACTACTCTTTTTCACACCTGTACCTACCAGAGTGAATTGCATAAAGAGCAGCTGTTCCAGCCTACTGGCTAACTCCTAATTAACTCACCTATATAATTCACAGTCTTTACTCTGTATGCTATCTATTAACATGAAGCTTAAGATAATGCTGAACAAAACAAAACAAAAAATTGTAACTGTTATCCTGATCACTGGTAAAAGAGGAAATTTTTTTGCTCATGCTGGTATGGCATGTGCCTATACTTTGCAGTGTATGAAAATAACGAGTTTCATTCTGTGAAAAGCATCTAAAAAAATTACAAAATCTAAAAGCCAAAGTTTCTATCTGTATGTTATTACTCATTTTGATTTCTACATCACTATTTCAGAACAAGTTCCTATAAATAAACTACATTGCTCCAGCTCCTTTAGCTACTGAGCCCCCAGAGTGGTCTCAGGCGAACAAGTTGCTGAAGCTTTGACAACAACAGCAAATCATAATTTTTGCATGCTGAGCAGAGGAGCTACTGAAAAAGAACAAGACAAATACTGGTACTTCTAAAAGTTTGAGCAGCAGCAGAAGGACTTTACTGAGAATTGCGAATAGACTCAAAGCCTTGCAATGACTGTGTTTTAAGTAAGCTTTTATTTTTTTATAGGATATTGTAATAATTGTAGAACTAGCAGAAAGTAAAAGGCTGTTTTGTTCTCTCTATATTATTAGCTAATCAGAATAGTCATGCTTTAATTGTGTAGATAGAAATTAAGGCAGCTTATGGGCTGTTCTGATGAAGCTGTACAAGCATCATGGATCCAGAAAGAGAAGGGATATATGTAAGTATGCTTTCATTTTTTTGGTTAATGTATTCACCAACAAAAAAGGACTTCTGAATTGCAATCCCTGCTTCCTAAGAGGCTTTCTGTTTGTTTTTGTGGGTTTTTTTTGTTGTTGTTTCTTTTTTTTGTTGTTGGTAGTATTGTTTTGGTTTTCATTTGGTTGTTTTACATGCTGAAAGCTATGTAAGATAGTATGTATTAATTCTAGGAAAAAAGACCAGGTTATAGTAAACATTATGGCTAGCTCAGAGCATTAATAGGCAGATTGTTTTATTAACATTCCTTCTTCATTGCTTCCTTCTGGTTCTTTTAGTCTTGACATTCTTTCTCACAGAAATTACTTATAGCCATCTTATATCCTCATACTATACTAAGGCAGGGTAGACTCTGAATGTGGGTAGTAATTTCTACCCTTGGTTAACAGATTCAGTCCTTCTGAAAGAGACCAGAAGTACAACTTGTGAGAGGAAGACTATATCACAGTTGATGAAACTCCCCAAAGCTGCACTAACTGCCTAGTTTCTCAGGGAAAAAAGGAGAAGTTTTCTTACAAGATGATTGATTAACTGGGAATGTAAAAGACCATTCTATCAAATATGGTGAGTGTGCCTCCAAGGTACAAAAGATATTGCAAAAATATTTAATTTACTTTGCTCCTTCCAGTATCAGAAGACAGTTCCGTGCCATGGGACCCTTAACTCTGATACTCTTATCTGTCTTTCATGGGAGAAGAGAACAATTACTCATTATTTTCTTCATAACTTTCCCATTCTTCCCTTTCTTTAAGCACCCAAATGTAATTCCTTTCATCTTTCCTGGTAGGTTGAGTTTTCTAAATCTCCTGTTGTTCTTGTCTTTCTGCTCAACTCTCCCTGGTGTACTTATGTATATGCATGTGCATGTTTATGATTTTTCTTGTCTTTTATTTTCTGCATTAAACTGTATACTGTATTTAATGACAATGAAAATAGAACTGTTTCCCCCATAAATTTTACACAATTCACTTAGTTTTTACATTCTAAGAAAATGCTGCTTTTTGTAAGAGTATCTTGTTAACTCCTAACAATGTACAATTCTAAATTTATATTTCTATAGTTCTGCTGCTTGCAGTTTTTCTGCAGCTGTTCTCCACTTAGCATTGCACTGTGATTCATTTGCATTGTACAATTAACTTCTATTCCACTGTAATAACTTTTACTTTTTATGACTAAATATCATCATAGGGATATTAAGATTTGTATTATAGTGTGTATATAGTGATTTCCAATAAGTGCAATTCTTGAGTTATAAAGTTGAATATTTTCAATAGTATAGCAGTTTTAAATCCCCTGAATTTTATCCTTTTGTTGTCAGCTATAACAAAATATATTTTTACTTTAATTCTATGTATGGAGAATGTTTAAGGACAGTTTCTGTTTGAAATAAAATTTATGTATGTGTGATTCTATGTCTTCTAGATAATTTTGCCCTTTAAGTGTATTCTGAAGCTGCTTGTTAGAAAGTCCCATATTTTATAAGGAAAAAAATGATGTTATCAAAAAAGCCATCAAACATGATGATGAAAGAAAGGTTTGTGAGAGTTTCTGCTTAAAGCTTTACAATTTAGAACAATATAATTATTTCTTTCAAAAAGAAAGCCAATTCAATAATTAGTTTTAGAATTCACAAGGATTTATTTCAACTAACTTTAGTACTATTGCACAATTATTCAAGGTAACTGAATTATCTATAATTTTGCTATAGACAATGCAAAGATACGCAGACTCTCTGAAGGCAGTTAATACAAACTTTTTGAGGTAAGCAAGCTTTATTTCAGCTGCCTACAAAGAGGCATCTAGTTCACTGAGATGCCTTTGAGTATCTGGCCTGACCTCCAGATACTATTCAAGAAGGTGCCCAGAGGTTCTGTGTCACAATCAACCACTCGCTGACATCTCACACTCAGCAGCATCACAGGTGGCTCTAGGTGTCTGCATATGAGCACGTGAGTCAAACTCCTATTTTAGGAAGGATGATCACCTCTGCAATGACTGGAGGTGAATAACTTTAAGTTCATTTTTAAGTGGTTAAATTCTGGGGCAATTAACTTTATTGTGAGAAACTCTTGGTGGGCTAAATAAGCATTCAGTAGCAGTGCAATGGCATCATTTGTGGTATAAACCTTTTCATTACCTCCAGGGACAATACCTGTATGTATTTTCACCAGAATTTAACTTTACCTTGTGTCCCTGTTTGAAAAGGGAGAGGGGAGGGAGGTCAAATTTAAGCCTTTGTCTTCTCCATAAGAAGGTAAATTTTAATGTACATAAACAATTTGCTGAATGGATACCTGTATGAAGAATGGGACCAGTAATTTTACTATCAAAGTCCTAGCAAAGAGAAACTGGAATCACTTTTCTAGTATTCTTTCCTGTCATAACCGAAAATACATTGTGTGTGTATAT
>NW_009649320.1:2609815-2613605 GCF_000708025.1 Charadrius vociferus | reverse complement strand
CTGAGTTCTTTCAGTATACAAAGACAGAAAAACATTAATCAACCCAGATATACTTTTAAAGACACTGTCATGCATTGAATTCAAGACTCACAATACTCAGGAGACTTGCAGCCCAACATCTTATCTTTTCTTTTTCTCTCTCCCTTGTCGCAAGCTGAAACAAAAGCCATAATGCAAAAGGTTAAAAAAGAAATCAAATAACAAGTGAAGTCATAAAAGTGACAGAACCAGCCAAGACTACCTTTTACTACATTTCTAAAAAGCCCTTGGGGAAAATTGCCAAAGGCCTTCAGGAGATGACAGTGAAAATACTGTTGGGGTACCCCTTAAAGGAAGCCAACACGAGCTTTTTTCCTTTCTTTTTTTAAATTACTTTTTCTTTTCCTTGACAGGCAGTCTGCTCACTCTTCCCCTCATGAAAAAGAAAAGGAAAAAAATGTAAGATTTTTATATTAATAGTCAAAGAGAAAAATTCTTTAACCAGGAGCTTAGAACTTCCTGCTGTTTTTTATTGTTTTAATGGAAGGACAAAACAGCTGAATATCTGGACTCTGAATTTGAAGATCATGGGCTAAGATTCAGCCAGTGGTGAACTGAATATTAAACTACACCTGGAATTTCAGTATCACTGTGCTTATGGAATTTTCATTTGCAAAGTTAAGCATGAGTTCACTGACATAATTTTGGGAGGCAGACGATTTGGATGGCAGGCTACTGAACTGTTGTTAACTTGCAGTTTTAGCTCCTGAATCAAGAAATGTAATTCTATTTTGTTCTTGGCTTTCTTAGTTACTAAAGTATACTACAAAAGAGCTGTTTATAGATGGAGGGGGAGGGAACTACAAAGAAGCTGAGTATGCTGTAATACGTGCAGTGACATTAAGTATCTATTCGTCCCTACATGTCCATGTTTGCTTTGTCCAGTTCTCTTATTTTCCAAATTGCTCTCCATTTATAACTCAAAGGTTCAATTGGAAGTACATGAGGTGAAAACAGGTGGGCCATGAAGAACAGAAATTTGTGAGTGAGGAGAGTTTTAATAAAGAAAAGGCTTTAAATTTTGATTGACTGCTGTGGAAAAGGGTCTGTAGCAATTACTTTTTCCACCTGTAATGGAGTACCCTAGGTATTTAAGTAGTACCTACTGGGCTTCTGTCTTACAAACAATATTTTTCCATTGACCCATGTGTTGCACCACAGCCAGGCTGTGACTGGTACTGAAAGGCACAAGTGGATATCACAAATGGATTAATAACACTGTGTTTTTCAGAAAATTTTCTATTCAACTTCCTAAAAACTTAGTGCAAACACTGAAGTGCCCATTCTGACTTATTTGGTCTGTTATAGCTATAAAGAATGTAATTAGTTATTTGTAAATACAGTCCTTTATATAAAGGACAAAGTTTGTTTTCTTTAGCAACAACATAGATTTAAAACAATAAAAGAAATTAAGTAAATTAAGTTGATGTTTACATATAGTTACACAATACGTTGAAAATGTCAGTGCTGTATGTAAATATTGGTAACTTGAACCCCTGAGTATATCGAATAAAATTCGACTATAAATGAATCCATTAGACCAATCATAACAAGTTGTTGACATGTGTATGCTGTTAGGAATACTTCATTAACTGGGAAAGATGATTTTTAAAGACCAAAAACCAAATGAGGAACTGATTTACACACAAACACTCCTTCACATACACTGAATTAATGCGTTGACACCCAGAAACAGAAATATTCCCTACCCAACAGAAAACTATTTAGCTGGATGAGCCAATATATTCTTATCTTTTGCATTGATTTCTTAAGACTCTCTTATTTTCTCTCTTGTTATTTTTAGCATTAAGGAAACATTTTGAGATGTGTTCTATCCAAAGATTAGTGTACAAAAACCGAACGGATAGTGTGAGAAAATATTTTGGTTTGCCGTTTTTTGAGAGACTTGTGCTGCTGCCTACAGAAACTACACATAATAGTAACTCAGGGACTGTGGATCATGGTATTTCAACATGACACTTCCCTATCTTTATTTTCTCTCTTGTGTAAGTACTGAACTAAAGAGGGAGAAGAAAAAAAAATCTGTTACTGAATCTAAAAAGGTATTCCATAAAACATCAAACTGTTACTGTGCTTATTCAAAGCTTTTATTTCCAGTTGTACTATCAGAGCGCAAGCAAAGGATATTATCTAAAACCACTCTCTGAAATGAAAAAAATAAAAAAAAAAAAAAAAAAGAAAAAATTAGCTTTTGTCCTTACTGGGTTCACCAGGTGTTTATGAAAATAGACCGCTTTTCACACCACAGTACATTTAACTGAACTTTGTGTAAAATTTGGTCTCTTTGCTAGTAGACATAGAAGGGTCAACAGAACTACTGCATAGTAGGCAAATTTTAAAAGTAGGAGCATTAAAAATATACCTATAATGAAATTCAGGTACGTTTAAACAATAAACACATTTTCCACCCCTCTACCTCTCTAAAACCACACACAAACAACAACAACAAAAAAGAACCCCACAACCAACCAAAACACTGTGGTTCAAGTCATTACTACATGGGGCTCTCCCCCTTAGTTATTCATCCTATAAAACACAACTAATATCCCACTCTTTGACAAGGCTGTGAAATTCATTACAATCCAGAGTATTTCAGAAGGGTTTTTGTTGGGTGCATTGAAGGTCAAGAAGGATTCTTAGCTGTTGCCATTTTTCACCAAAAGTATAAATTCACTATTAGAACCCAACAGGTGAATTCAGAGTCCTGCTGCTGGCCCAGAAATGCAAAGTGGTGTGATGATTGTGCCATTCAAAGGCATTTATAAAAATACTTTGCACTATCAAATTGTAAGATGGATATTCTCTTCGCTATCACTACAACCTGAGACCAAATAATTCAGTATTAAATAAACCTGAATTCCATAGTGTGTTTTTCTGTCAGATTTCACAGATATCGATCCTATGCCTAGACGAGCATTGGATTTTGCCTTTTGTTAATCTGGTGATATGCTCCAGTTAATGACAGCTGGTCACACTCTTGGTCCTAGCATGTTTTCAACAAGTTATGGGAACAAGCATTACAATTTGATCTCTACACAGCACTGAAGTTATTACATTGATGTTTCTTTCATCTTCTCATATTTGTTCTTTTGCCACTTTATTTTTTTTTGTTTGTTTGTGTTTCTGATATTTGTAACTAGTTTGCTATGGGCACTTAGCAGCACAAACAGCTCTATGAACAACACTATTTTTTTTGCTTTTCTTGGGAAGCAAGGGGAAAAAGGGAAGGCTGAAAATCAGCAAGGTGTTTTTTTATGGGTTTTCTTTTTTCCACTAGAGGTACAAGGCCTCCTCTCTTTTTGAATATTAGATCAAATAATACTTTGATTTGAGGAATCCATATCTAGTAAGATAGGTGTCTTTACTAGCATCCTCCTATAGACTAGTTTCATTACCTATAAAAGAATAATTTAATTGACCAATATACTGTATACCTGAAATCATCAATGTTATCTGATATGATTCAGACAGCTGGCACCAAGCATCAGGCTATAAAGGTCTAGAGCAGCAGGAGGAAAAATATAGTACCGCCTTTTCTAAATCTACTCACAGGAATGACTCACAGAAGTTGCAAAAAGGACATCAAGTTCACAGGAAGTGTTCAAAGCAGGAACGTTCATGGTGCTCAGCTATGTCTTTGCCAAGTTTGAATGCATTTTTTTTTTCTGCCATGATTTATAAATTTATAAACATATGCTTTTCCTCCCCTCCTCTCTCTTCTCCTCTTTCC
>NW_009649320.1:2532201-2609800 GCF_000708025.1 Charadrius vociferus | reverse complement strand
CCCCCCTTTTTCATCCTTTTTCAGGAAAAAAGTCTTGATAGCAAAATGATATACAATTAGTTTGAATTGTATATGATCCTTCTTTCACAGTGAAACTGGACATTTAACAGTATTGACAACTAAAATATCTTCACTGAGTATCTATCCCACTCTACTCAGCACTTACTCCCATTCTACTCAGTGGTTTTCTCACTCCACTCAGCACTTGTCAGGCCACACTGGGAATACTGTGTTCAGTTTTGGTCCCCACTACACAAAAAAGATGTGGACAGGCTGGAGAGGGTCCAGAGAAGGGCCACCAACATGATCAAAGGACTGGGAAGCCTGCCATATGAGGAAAGGCTGAGAGAATTGGGTTTGTTCAGCCTTGAGAAAAGAAGGCTTAGGGGACACCTTATCACCATATTCCAGTATTTAAAGGGTGGCTGCGAAGAAGATGGAGACTTCCTTTTTACAAGGAGTCACATGGAAAAGACGAGGGGTAATGGGTACAAGTTACTCCTGGGGAGATTCCAACTGGACATAAGAAGAAAATTTTTCACAATGAGAGCAATCAGCCATTGGAATAATCTCCCCAGGAAAGTGGTTGATTCCTCAACATTAGACACTTTTAAGATTCAGCTGGACAGGGTGCCGGGCCATCTTGTGCAGACCATGCTTTTGCCAAGAAAGGTTTGACCCGATGATCCTTGAGGTCTCTTCCAACCTGGGATTCTATGATTCTATGCTTTCATGATGTTGGAGTGCACAAGTACAATTCTAAGGGATACTGAATAACATCTCTCTCTCTCCAAAATCGTTATCTGTTATCTCAAATCACCATTCTGAATTGCACCCTTTTATTCCAGTCTTTTTGCTTTGGTTTTATTTTTTATTTTTTTCCTTTTCTGTTCTCCATTGAGATACCAGCAAAGAGAATATCAGTATCTCAGTTTCTTGCTAAATAATCATTGAGTATCCTTCAGGTTCTTCAAAGTCCTGTTTCACATAGACATAAACAGCTCAGGTAAGTATAAATTTTACTCATAGGATCAAATCATGCCTCTTCCTTCCCCTCACAATCCCTCCTTCAATGGATTTCTTAATGGGCTACTTCAGACAAGAGGCTGTAATTATGTACTTCGACTATTTTGTATAAAATGGAGCAGTGGCATGATTAACAAAGAAAGGAATTAGTGTTGTCTGAACCCCTTGGCTAGAGCTAAGACTCAGAAAAACATAACTCAGATAAAAAACAGGTTGAAGTTTTTATGAGTAAATTGAGTATTCATTCTCTCTTACTAACCAAGAAAATCTTAATAAAAATTGCATGTTTTCATTCAAACAAAAAAAAATCTATTGAAATAACATGATACAAAATGATCTCCTTGAACTACAATGTTTAGCATTATTTAGGGAGGATATTTTAGATTAACCAAAGGGATTAGGAAGCATAAGACTTTATATTTTCTATAATTATTTTATCATTTTTTTTCCTTATGCATGCATCTCTCTAAGACTGTCAAAGGCTTTTTTGCCTTTTCCTCTGAGCAATTCACATCTAGAAGAAATGAAGGGGGGGGGGAAACAAACCAGAGTATAAATTACATCATTAATACTTGAAAAAAACTGTAGTTTATAAGCTGAGTATATCTTAACTGAAAATTCTCAGAAGCTTGATCATTCCTTTTTCCTAGTAAACGTGTTTCCCCAATTTGTGAGAAACTTTTTCAGGGTTGGTTTTTTGTGTGTGGTTTTTTTTGTTTTTTTTTTTTTTTTATCTATTCACCCTTTAAGTAGAGAATATCTATGAGAAAATACTGAAAATTTTCTGAGATAATAGACAAAAATCGCAAAAAAAAATAACAAAGAGAAAAATAGCATGTATTTGGTAGCATTTTGTAACCATATGCTTTGAAATATTCACTAGCCAAAGGCAATGTTTTGGTCAGAGTGCAAAGATTTCCACCTGTAATTTTAGCCAAATTATTTGCAACACTTTAGACAGAATTTTTCTTAATGATGGAAATGGCCTACTATATCTTAACTGAGATTCTAAATACATCAGGTGCAACTTCCATACCATTTCTGCTGGTTATTTGGGAGTTCTGAATCAGTTATTTTTCTGTTTGAAGAATCAGGCAGCAAAAGCATCTCAGAAAATGTTCATGTCTACAAGGTAAAAAACTAATACAGGCAAAACTGTTTATTGTTACCAGCATGCTTTAGAAATAAGGCAGGCTTAGTGCTGAAGAACAGTTTAATAGACTGAAATCAATACTGAGCTAAAGCAAACTGATGCCATACTGGAAATCTGTTTATATTAACTTTTTTTTTTCTCTGAAGAATTCAGATCCTAAGCCTACTTATGCTGCAAAAGGTCTTCTGTGTATGGATTTTTTTAAATGGAAGCTTAGTGCCTTGGAAGTTAATAATTTTAAGTTTAACTGGTGCTTGTATAAAAGGCTTTTTAAGAAGCAAATATAATTAAGTTAAAAAATAGAAAAGAAAGAATCTAGTAAGCGATAACAAAATCAGGAATGTCTGGAACAACTTCTGGTATTTTCTGTCTTTTTCCTTGAATCAAGATTGCAGATGAAGACATACATATAGTAGTCTAAAGTGGATCAGAGTTAGCAGTTCATACCTAATTTGTCAAATACTGTCTCTGCTGAGACAGGTCTTCCATGTGGGCAGCTAGATACCATGACTATGAAAATTTAACTCTGCATACAGAAATTAACAAGCCTTAACCATTTTTTTTTTTTTTTTCAGAAGGGGGTATTAATATTCCATAATGCAGCAGTTACGGAAAATGAAGCAACTATGCAATTGTCATTTCTAACCTCCTAAAAGTACAGTCCAATCCTCAGAACAGAACAGTTTGGATTTCTTTTTGTTTTTCCCTTTCCCCTATAGTAGCAGCCCAAGTAAGACTATACTAAAAAAAATCATGGCTGCAAACTCGATGAAAGCTAAAGTGATTGCTTGATAATGTGTTATCACTATGAGACAAAAATGAAATTACTGAAAGGTGTTACTTCCCAGAGAGTGAAAGTAAAACATTAACCTAAATAAGCTTCTTAAACAAAAAAAAACCCAAAACCTCCATAAGGCTTATTTTTAATTTTCAAAATTAATAAAACTATCTTTCTTTCATTTTATATCATCCACTTGTTCTTCTTTCTCTTGTATTCAGCATTATCTTTTGAAAAAGAGGGGGAAAAAAGACAACAATTTTTGTTATCTTAGAACTCTTCCAAACCTTCCATTTCTGTCATCTTCAACAAAGTATAGGGTTGTTGGCACCTTGCAAAACATTTTTTGGTGTCAGCTATTAGGTAGAATTCCTCCCATATTATTTTGTCCAGACAATAATGGGTTGAACAAAAAGCAGCTTCAATATACTTTTTATTTTCTGAAAAAATTATACTTAAGTTTCTACATTCTTCCAGAGATCAGACTTCCAAATAAGGCACTTGATTTATAATTTGATTGGACAAGCTTATTACTATATGACCATCTCCAGAGTTTACTGTAGCAATTAAAAAGGAATTATTTTTTGCATCCACTAGTGTTCTCAGCAAGCAAACCCCACAAAATCTTCAACAATCGTGATTGGTTTTGTTACCAAAGCAATATATACCATAAATTGACTTGGTTGGGTTTTCTTGTCTTCTAGTATGCATGTTTATAAAATTACGTGTAACTTACATAGTGGTGCCAGCTGTAATCTAAATCTTTATCTTACGCTTATCAAAATAATGAAAAGAACTAGATAAAACAAACTTAATTTTTAAAGGTCCATAGGAAAGACAGAAGTAACAGTCTTGTAGCAAATATAACAGATGTCTTGGGATGCACACTTACACTATATGGTTAAAGAACCTTCACATCCTTAATGTCCTGCAGGGTATTTCCTTCCATGTGAATTCTCTTAAACAATGATCCTTTTTAAAAATAGACTCAGTAAAAGCTGAATTTCAAGGCTTCCATTTTAAAGGAAAAAACATATACTCTGCTGAAGAAAGAGTCGGGAATGCTTTATGGAGTAGAAGTATTATGGCATTTTAAGAGAGGGGAGCTCCAATCCAACGTGATCACAATTATGTCCTCACTGCCCTTGTTACCTGATGAGTGAGCTGATGTCCTATGTCGGCCAGTTCTAATGCTTCTTACCTTCTCTTTAATCCTGTGTCATTGGTTGTCTACCTCTTATATCTGATTAATGGTGGGAAGAAAAAATATAGTCTCTGAATTGCTAATAGGAACTATGTTAAAAGAATGTGAATCTCAAAAATGTGAACAATGAAATTTTGATTTGGCTTTCCACTTGACTAGGGAGGAAACTGCTTTGGTAACCACAGTTGTAGACCATGATAAATAACTCATTAGAAGACTGTCTGACTTAAGTAAGAAATACAGTTGTTATAGATTAAATATAGTGTAAAGAACTACTTTTAAGAAGAACCAAATTCACTTTGAAATTACAATCAGAATTTCTTCTATAGAACTTTATACTGAATTAAAAAATAAATAAAAGATCAACCTAAATAAACAAGATCAGTTAATTTACTTCATAACTGTAAAAAACACATAAGGTAATAAAATGCCAACTTAAAATGGAACAACAGTCCTCAAAAATCAGGGAAAAGAAGGAAAACCTTGGGAAAAGAATGAAAACCTTTTCAAAACTAACTTCTAAGGTTAGGATATGTGAATTTCTTTGTCCTTTTTTTTTTCAGTATTCATGCTCAGGAGCAACACCATTAGGTACTGTAAATGCTCCTGTATTACATGAAGTTACAACCATTCATTATGCTCTAATTATGCCATGTCTGCCTTCACTTATAGTAGGCTATGGTAACAATCACATGCCATGACTTCAGTAATAACTTTGCCTTATTCCATTACAGTTCAAAATATTTCGAGTCTCTGATTTCATGTCTTTCTCATGTTTACCTAACAGTTATGAAAATACACTTATTCCATTTGTCACCACTCTAGTACCCAGAAGTTTTACACATTAATTAGTATTGTAATTAATGAACTATTAAGTGTAATTTGCAAAATTACAAAATAGAAAAAAAAATAAAGTGAAGGAGCTGAATTTGAGAGCCTTTTCTTTCAAAACCTCAGTAATTTGGCTGTTTTATTTTGGTATTTCATTTTCTATCTTTTTTTTTATTATTTCTTTATCTTTCAATTACTATTTTTAATTGCCCAAATGATAATTCAATACAACCATTCCCAGGGGTATGGGTTTGAAAACCACCATGTGTTCTTTCCATCCTTATTTTCCATTATTTAAGCAATTGTTTTGGCATTTATTTTGCAATCAGGCATTATGTAAGCATCTCCCACTCTTGTTCTTTGATATTTTGTTTTAAAACTGTTCTTTTCACTGAGCCAGTTGATACAAGAAGAACAAATCAATGTTAGTGAAACTGATGGGTTTCCTAAAAAAACCCCAAAACCTTAAATTCTACCTACACACACACACAAAGCATTTCAACAGCAAATTCCAATAGGATATTAAATCTTGACCCATTGAAACATAAAACTCACTGAAAATACCCTACATATTCTATTTGTATTGGCAATATTTTTGCAGTAGCAATAATCTTCAAATGTAGCTGTTTTATGTAGCCAAAACCAGACCTTGGTGATGAGGTCCTTCGCATAATCAGTTTTTCTTTACCTAAGACGTTAGAACTCTGATAAGCTAAAGAGAGAACATGAGGCAGGTCTTAGGGAGTATGCGAATAACCTAGTGCAAAGCTACTAACATGTCTTCGAAGAGACAGGGGCTACAGGTAACAAGTCTCTACTGACAGAGCCGGTAACAAAGCAGGAACAAATGTCAATCCCTGGCCATAAAACTGTTGCGCTGATCGGTTCATGTCCACACTGCTTAGGAAAAGTTGTTTTTACAGCAAGTTTGTCTTTAAGAGAGCTAGGTAGTGTGGTCCTAAGCAGAGGCAGTTAGAGAGATTCAGCATTGGTTTGACTTTTATGAGCTTGCACAGTTGCATCCAGGATTTTTTAAATACAGAATTACTTTATATGGGTGCAACATAATGTTGCATTCAAAATCTTTTAATGCTCAAAACATGAAGGCATTCTAAGCAAATAACTAAGAATATGTTACTACAAAAATACAATAGGCTATTAGTATTATCTATCCAATTACAAAGGTACTAACTCTTATAGTCCAACTCATCTAATTGATACCGAAAAGTCTCAGTGGTAATACCATTAAAACTGCCATACACAAATACTCTAGTGTTTACCCTTTTCTCTGGTGTTAAGCTCACACTTCCAGTGCCCATCTGGGGAGCAAGTTGAGTGGGAACAGTCCACCTCAAGCAGCGCTGACAGCTTACTCAGGTCACCGGCATCCTGTGCTCTTTGCCAAGAGGCATATGAGGTTGATGGTGAGATTTTCTTCCTCCTTCATCTTAGGGTTGCTTGGGTTATTGCCATACATTTTGTAATGTTTTGTTTGGGTGTTCTTTCTTCACTGGTTCTAAATTCCACATTATACTAAGTTTTCTGCTCTATTATCTTTAAAATCAGTTTTTCCAGACTCACAAGGCTGTTTTCCTTTAACAAGCAGTAACTGACCTTTCTGATTCATGGTCTACAGTCTGCATACCATGCTATCATCATCTTTACTCTTCTACACCCACCTTTTGTTCAAGGGTCGTAAATAGTTGACTCTGAACTGAATAGCTGTGTCATTTTTGTGTTCTATTACTCACAAAAGTTCAGTACAACCATGAAGTAGCACAAAGCTAAATTAAGGCTAAACCAAATTTAAACTATTGTCACCTGACCAAATAGCGTCAGAGCTAAAATAACTTTAAGTCAGCTCAGGCCAAGACCTGTTCATGCAAGTCCTGAGCCAAGTCATGCATCATTAAGTTGATAAAAAGTCTTTGGCCTTTCTTACTACTGCTAACTACTTGCTGCTACTACTTACATTGCTACTGAGTAATGGCAGAATCATATTCACTGTGCTACAAGAAGAGCAGAGAACCAACCTGCAGTCACAGTGAATCACCTGTTCTGTTTCTACATAAAAGCAGACCATCATTTGTTTAATGCTGCCCATAATAATATTCTTGAAAGGCAGCTGGTTTAGAACAACTTGGTCTTGGATATGTGCACAATCCGAGGCAGGTGTCCTTCCCACTTGTTGTCTCCTATTCACCTAGAACAAGAGAGAGGAGGCACCATTTCCTATCCTGGAGTCTGCACCTGTGGTTTGAATCAAAAACAATCCACCAGATTACATAGTTGGATGGTGAATACTGAAGTCGAACTTGGACAGGCTGCCAGGAGGCTGAGCAGAACAGTGAGGTGCTTCACCCCACAGGTGCAGTTTAAGGGTACCTCAGCCATGGTTTGTCCACCACCTGGATAAACTGTTTACAGAAAACTGTCATCTGAATGTTGCAGAATGGTAATACACTAACTTTACATTATGTATACCTATATTGACAATCAAACGAGTCTTTCAAACTTATTTATATAAAATATTCATACCCACTGAAATAGCAAGTAGCAGTGCATCAGTAACAACTTCAGTGTAATAAAAAAGTTTTCATCATATTTTTAAACAAGTTATGCAATAACAACATAGTTTTTCTCAAAATTATGTTTCCCTTAGCACAAGGAACAAAAACAAAAACAGACCTAAAATACTCAGCACACCAATTTCCTTTTTAGTTCATCTTCATAACCACCTATAAAGGAAAATTTGGGTTAAATGTTAAAAACTTTTAGAGATTTTTTTTGTTCATTGAAGATACTTCAGATTTTTCCCCTTTGTGAGTGTATGATATTATAATCTCAGCCCAACACAACTTCAGATTTAATAACATCAGTCCATTTTACTACTTAGTACCACTCAACACACCAGATTTCTAAAGTCTGTGGCCTTTCTTAATACTGCTAACTACTTGCTACTACTACTTAAATTACTACTGAATTCCTTCAGACCTTCTAGTCTCTGACATATTTCTTTCCTCAATTGTTCTTAAAGAAATGGCACCATGTTCTGTGTAATAGAAAATATGCATACTGCCTATGTTGAAATAGCAAAGTACCTGTGAAAATAAAAGAGTAGTAATGGTAGTTGGTTTAAAAAAACAGAAAATGCATCTTGTCTTGCACTTCTTATTACTGCAGCTGAAGGTGGATAGTATTACCACGTAACACAAAGGTTACATGTTCTGAAGTACTAGAAAAAATAACGTTAAAGTATTTGTGGAAAAGGTTAACAGGAACAGATGACAGAAGAGTTAAGATAAAGATTTCTGAAATAACTCCTCTTCATTAAGAAAAAGATCTTTTGACTATATACTTCAGATTGCCTATGGTTTGTTAAACTGCCAGCAGAGTTTGTTTTTGTAGCTATATAGATGACTAGTCTCAAAAAAATTAATTTAAACTTGATAATAAAATGTTGTAAAATGGCAGGGAGACTTTACAGTCTAAATTTAAGCACCTGCCTTTATTATTAAGTTCAGTCTCTGGACACATCACCATATCACTTTTTTTTTTTTTTATTTTTTTTTATTTATTCACTAAATGGGAAACATTGGCTTCTAACTTTAGGAGCTCAGAATTGCTTTTAAGTTAGATGGTAAAAGCAGCCATTATGTGAAAAACTCATATACTGAATATTGCATCCAGATGTGCTTAACGTTTGCCTTTATACTCAGGCATCAAATTTGAATCATTTGCCCATTCTCACTACATTGTCACCATCCATGCTGGGAAGGACTCCAACAATTGTGACTTTTCTTAAAGCACAGAAGAATTATCCAGTGATGCTTTCTGGAAAATACTGGATTGCATTTTAAGTATTTCTTAGTCTCTCTTTCACACAATCTTTGTTTTTCAAACAAAAATATATACACAGTGCTGTGTTACTCGATTGGTAAGTTTATTCATCTTGGAAACTATTATGCAAATGTTAAAAGAATCAGACTGCAAGACTTTGGGACTACAGACAGGATGGGTGTCTACGCATTTGCTTTTGTCTCCAAATACATTTGTCCCTATTTGACCAATGATTGTGGTGGTTAACCAAAAAAAGTAAGAAATGGAGACAAATTTGCACTTTTCCAGCAATTTTTTAATTCACCTCTCCAGAATTTAAGTCAGTAAATGGGGCTTCAGTGCTAACCTGTTTTTTGTTTACTTAAGAGGATTTCTGTCACATTAGGAAAAAAAAGAAAATAAGATGGTGATATGAGGGCCGTACTTATGTGCTACCAGTTTTCATGTCTCACGTTATATTTTTCCTTCAATATTTTAGCAGTTTAACAACACCAGTAATAGGTAGATGCATTTTCAAATAAAATTAATGTTTTAAATAGATACCACAGGTCAGTCTAATAAATGTAGTCAAAAATGGTGAATGAAAGGTCCTAAACCTGAAATTGGAGGAATACAAGCAGTTCTATTGTCAGCTGTGGCAGTGAAGAGCTCTTTCATTTGCCAATAAGAACAGACATCTTAGTCAATATTAAATCTTGTGAATTGACCCGACTTGTTAAAGGAGAAAGTACCTTAACTGTGAGAAGTGACTTGAATAAGGTCAATGACAGTTCTCATTATCTACTAGAAGAAAGGTATTTAACACTGTGTACTTGAGACTTTGATTTCTTTTCTATTTTTTTCCTGGTCATTACTTCTTAGCTTTACTTGATTTCATGATTATGTCATTCATGTTTTATTCCAGTACTGACGAAAATAATGATGCCCAAATACATTTGCCATGGTTTGGGCTGAACTGGCCACAGGGCGAGTGACAGGTGCTTGCCCCTACCTCTATTCAAAAAAAAAAAGGGGGCAGGAGAGAGTCGTATGAGTTTAGAAGGAGGTAAACTACTTTAATGAAATATTAATAATAAAATAAAAAGAAAATAATGAAATATATACAAAACTGTATCAAACTCCCAGGATGACAATCAAGTCACTGGCTGGCACTGGGGAAGTCCCAGACTGGACTCCGTGACGGACAGGAACTGGATTCAGGATCAGGATCAAAGGCAGCTGAACAGACAGAGTCCTCCTTGGATGTCGGCCATTGAAGAAAGAGGGCTGACCCTTTGATCCCTCAGCTTTTACACTGAGCATGAGGCAGATGGGATGGAACACCCCATTGGTCAGTTTTGGGTCACCTGTCCTGTCCGCTTCTCCCCCACAGGTGGGACCCTACTGCGCTTTTCCACTTGCGATACTGCAAGGGGGCAAATAACAAAGTTGGTTGGCCTTGGGTGTTATACCAATAAGTATAAGCAGGAGCCTCTCTGCATACCATTCCTGGGCATCAGCTATATCAGCTATTATCACTCTGCGAGAGCAAACAGTGTCTGAACAATATGTTGTTAATTTCGGTAGTTAGAAGAGGCCTAGATAAGAAGTAAAGTTACTGAACAAAATTGGTCCTGTTTTATCTCAAAGCAGGCCATTATTTATTGTCAATGTAACATTAGGAAATTACACTCTGTGTTATGTAAATTGATGAGGAAAAGCAAGAATACATTAGAAATTAAAGGTTTACTTGAAATATAATACCAGAACTATTACAGTCCTAAAATGTTGGATGATAATCAAATCACTTTATCTCTATATCTCAGAGCAAATTAAGAATGGCTGAAACACAGGAGGCCTTGAATAAATGAATACAGATGATAACAACGATGATGATAATGCATTATTATTATTATTATTGTTGTTGTTGTTATTGTTGTTGTTGTTGTTGTTGTTGTAATAAAAGAAAAAAAAGTCCTTCTGACTTCAAAAAACTTTTCCTTTTTGTTTGGGGAGCCTTGGATTTCTATTGCTTCCTTGTTATCTGCTGGCAATACATTCCTTGGAATTAGTATTTGCATATTGACTCCTAATTATTATGTGGAAATAAGTTTCTAAAATGACAATCACAACGATCTATGATTCTATAGATTTTAGATTGGAATTAAAAGCAGTGTTAGGTCACAAAACTAAAGCTTTTCGAGGACACTGTTTCGTATATATAGGCTAAGTAAATTTGGAATATGCATAGTCTATACAGTTTAATGTATTGCCTCTGCTATCTGCCAAAGATAGAAGAGTATATCTATCTATATTAAGTTCTTCACTACAAAACTGAAATGTAAACACCAGTTCACACATAGACTTTTTTGAATGTTTCTATAGTTTGACTGGTGGAGGAGAGGAGGAAACAAAAGCAAAAGCAAAGACATGGCAAAATGCAAATAAGCAGAAGTATTAACCAATACGGTAAATCCATTCATCCTTTTAATAGATGAACCATAAGTGATTTGGGTATTAAAATCTTGGGATGCAAGAGTATTATTTTAATTAAACGAATTCCAAGAGGAGACGGCTTTAGTTCAATGTGTCAATATGGTATATTTTTGTCGTGGAGGACTGGTTAACTGTGTCAGAAATTGACATGTCATTGTGTTTCCTTTTAGGAGCTCATGTTAAATTTATCTTCAGAATCCATAATTTTATGGACTATATTTTTAGCAGAGTATCCAACAGCAATAAAATATTTAAATGTTTTGCACAAAGAAGAACTCTAGTTTAAACTTGTTAATGGACTGCATTGTTTAACTGTACAAAGTTAATGCCTTTAAAATGTGGGAAAGAATCCTAGTTCTCCTAGCATTTTGTCTTTGTATAACCTTTGGGGTTGGGACGGTTTGGGGTTCGGGTGTTTGGGTTTTGGGTTTTGTTTGTTTTTTAAATGTAAACGTGTAGTATTTTTTGCAAATGGTGCAGGATAACTTGTGTCTCCTTAACCATGCCAGTGTTGCACCTCTGGTCAAGGGACTTGAGCATATAGTTTACACTTGAAAGTTTTATTTCTGTCAAATCCACAAGGAAGGACTGCATGCACATGTGAAGTAGGTTAGTTGATTTCAGAAAAGGAAAGGGAAGGCTTTTCAGGGAGGAGATTATTTCTATTGATCTATTTTTTTTCTTTTTCTTTTTTTTTTTTTTAATTGGATTGTGTGAAAAAGACTGTAGCATCTACCAGCAAATTGTCTCTAGAAATAGAACTAAAACTTTGGCAATCACATCATCCATACTTAAGAATGTGATACCAAGATTCTGATTTTTCTTCCTCTATTAGTGGAAAATTATCATTACTTTAACTATATCAGTGAGGTTACTAAAGGAGTAATAAATAATTCTCAGAGTGCATAGTGTTCTTATACTTTGCATTATTTCTTTTCTTTAATTGTACATTAACAATTCAAACATAGACATAAACATTCTGGAAAGATCAACCTAGGTAACGAGGTTGTAATTTAAAATAATAATAATTTATAATCAGTTTAAATCCTATTTATGCAGTTCATTCAAACAACTTAAGCTGAGTTTGATTAATTAATTATCCCAGAGAGCAATGAAGTCATCAGGAGTTAGCATTGAATTTTGAATTAAACTAAGTGATTTGCTCCACTGTGCCAGTTAACTTTTTTACAGGTATTCATGGGCTGGCCTGGGCTTGTTAGTTTGAATACTTTCTAGCAAGCTTATAAGGAAATAAGAAAATCCAAGTCTTTTCTCCCTATGATGACAGGCAAATACTGAAGATAATGTGCCTCTTCAGACCTACCAGAGAAGACATTTTTAATTTCTTAAACAGTTTGAAAAAGCCTAGAGCACAAAATAAAAATCTGAATGGATTCTATTGTTTAGTAAAATTACTGAAAAGTACATAGAATTTATAGACTTCAAACAGATAATTTAAGTAAGATCTAATCTTTTTTTTTTATTTTTATTTAAATATCTTTGCAATGGAAGCACTAAGAGAAAAAGTAAATTTAAAACTGTACAGAGTTTATCAGTTCTGTTAATTACAGAGCAAGAGGTTGGACATAAAATATCACACCAAAGCACAAATGAACACAAGTTACTGAAGATATTATTTCCACACTTCCGGCTTACAGTGCATTCCTATGGGTTTATGTCATTGTTTACGTCACAGATCTGTTCTGTTAAGATGTGAATAATAAAAGACACTGTATCTAGGCTTAAGTAAGTCAGTGGAGTTATGATCACACATTTCAACAAGGCATTTCATGATACATTTACAATGTTGTCAAGAGTATTACATGACACTTGTGAATGTTCCCACTAAATTATAATTCATATGCTTCTCAATGGTGAGAAAAGGTGGGTACAGAAAGAGCTTTTAATCTAGAATGAAAAATCTAAATAAAACGTAGTGTTTGGGCATAAAACAGAAATCCACATGAGAAATTAGGCTTCACTGTTAGGCATAAGGACTGGGAAAAAAGTTACCGACAAAAGTGGAAGACTTTTTGCTGATGTCATTGCTGTCAAGAAGGTTGTCTTTTAGGAAGACACAAACTATTGCTACCTCTTGAATCTAAACTGTATGGTTGATGAATACAGAGGCAACCTGTCATACATAAAAATAATAAACAAAACATCAAGGTGTTGCTATTACGACCTCCTGAGTCCCATTAAAGATAAGTAGGATCATCGGGGCAGGTAATTGCAGAGTCTTGGTTCATTCTGAGAGGAGCTCTTGCACTTAAGGAAAGTACAGAACAGCTGCAAAGTACCTATGTTAAGGCCTATCTTTTGCCAATATGTGTGCTAGGAGAACCTCTTGTCATCAGGTTCCCTGATCATTATTAACTTCACACAAATACCTGGTTGTAGAAGCTGTGATATTCAAGACAAAGGCAGAGGTTGAAACATATTGCTAAATAATATGCTCAACATATAAATAAATAACAAAATGTAGTGATTTTGTTTAGTTCACTCTGAAGCTCAGATACTGATTTTTTTAGCCAAAAGCAGAACAAGGACTTTTATTCAGAGATAGAGTCCCTAAGTTGTTAAAGTCCTCACCTAAAGCCTACTTCCTCAAGTAATTTTGTGGAAGGCACCGCGTGAAATGATAGGGATTGCCTGATTTAATTCAAAAGGTGCACTGTGCTGAGCTTCCTGGGAAAGGCTAGAAGGCAAATATTTGCAAAGGCAATTGAATTAGTGTTTAAATGCCAAACATTCAATAAAAAAGCGCCAGAACCATTATTGCTGCTGGAAGATGCACTGCTGAAGCAATTAGATTGTAATACAGTACATTTATATTGTAAACATAAAGAAAACAATTTTTAATATATTCATGTTACTTTGTCTGGCTGGGAGGATTTCCTATAAATATCTTCAAAGCCACACCACGGATCTGCTTGAAATCCCTCTTGAAAGTCATTCTTTTTGACTAGAAAACAGGTTCTTCAGAATAGCTGCTGTCCTGATGCTGAATACACTGACCCACAGGCAGACCTCTGTTATTGCCTCCTGACTTTCCAACTCCTCTCCACATGTCTTTAGCACCTTGCTCAACTTAACACAGAGCATACAATATCTTTGTTAGGTGTAGATTTTTCTTCAGCTTCTGCACAGCCCCAACCACAGTGGTTTTAAGTGTTTACTTTCTGGATTATAGGGTTAATCAGCTAATGCTAAGAGAAATGGGAAAGGTGACTAAGAAAAATAAGCCTATTGTTGGCTGGCTTAAAATTTGCTATTCAGAGGTCTGCTTCTCCAGTGGAAATATTTTATGAGTCTGCAAATCCAAAAAGGTTGAAAACCACTGATCTAGCAAAATGGCATTGTGTTCAATGACCTTGATTCATAATCTGCAAATCTGGGAAGCAGTGTGTGAACAGACTGTGCTCAGGACATCTTTGTACTGTGTGCATCAGACTTCTTGTATATGGGATGCTCAACTAGAACAAGTCATAGCTGATGTATGTTATGACCTTTTCAAATTGGAAACCCACTTCCTGGGCATCCTAACTCTATCCCTTAATATTGTGCTGATAGGCACTAAATTAATAGTAGGAACTGCCTTTGCCAACCACATCATTATATAATGAGGTATCAATAATTACTGTAAATTAAAAGTCCTTTATTCATATGAAGATTGTGAGAATAAACAAAACATAAAAATTATCTAGAATGTTGCTCTTTCTATGTCCTACATGGAAGTTTCATGGTACCCGAATATGGGAAAACACAAATATCAAGCAAAAAAGACCTTGTGGGTTTTTTTTAACTGATCCCTGCTACCACATTAAATCTGGGAACCTTGGCTGTATGATGCCATTTTAAGACGGCTGACACAGAAATGTACTAGAAGAATTTTGTTATTTTATAATCCCCAGAAAATTGGTAACTCTGAATTACGGATTCATGTCATGTGATTTTGCTTGCTTTCTTTGTGCTGATACTATTACCATTTGCAGAAAGTGTTTTACTTTTTTTGCCCTGGTTCAGTTTTCTGATCAGTTTTCTTCCACAAATTGTCTCCTTTGCTGGCTCAGATGAGTGTTAGTTCTAGCACCAGAAAGAATACAAGATCAGGACAGTATAGATTTAGGCTCGAACTGTAACAGAACTAGAGTCTGATAAAGCAATCGGGTAGCATGTGTCAGGATAAATCTTTTTATATAAGTAGTTGTAAGTACTTCAGAGCTGTTTTGTTATGCAGAACTGCTGATGAGTTATAGCTCTTTATGTATTTATTCTTATACTAGCATTTCTTAAGGTACAGTGCGAACTTACAGGCCTAGGAGCCATTTTGGTGATTTCATTGCATTTGGCAACTTAGAGAACTCAACTTTCCTCTGTCTTGTGCACGGGGTTACTTTTATACAGCATTTACCTCCCTTTCTTCACATTAAAGAAAGCAGAAAGGAAGCTCATGCTTCAGCCATGGTAATTTGGAAAAAAGTAACTGTAATCATTGTAACCCACTTGACCTACTCTCCACCCTTGTGACACTTGGGACCATTTGAAGATGGTGCATGCTGAGAGTATAGAACTGGGTTCACTGAAGGGTTAGTTGCTGTTATCTTTAGTAAACATTTGCCAGATCTGCCTAAAACGATCACAAATTATTGCAGCTCTGCTGCACACTAGCTGAATCTGCCATATGGCAGTACTGTGGAAACGATCCAGACATACTAAGGAGTTATTTCTTTTTTTAGCTTCCTCCTTACCCTAATAAACCATGTTTATTTGTTATTTTCACTGGTTTTGTTGTTATATAAACATAGTGGAAAAACCTAATGTGTTTTATAAATTATGACTGCTATAAAGCAAAGGTTCTGTTAGTAACTGAAGCAGTATGAAAATTTAACTTTACTTTCCATTGGGATTTCTAACTCTAATCTCTTACAGGTCTGAGATATCCTCAGTACTAGACCATGGCATAATTCTTACTCAACTTATCCCAGTACACTACTTCTTTATTTTTTTTTTTTTTTACTTTTTTCTTAAAATCAGTGGCGTACCTCTGCCTCAGTGTCTCAGAATCATGTGCTGTTAATGTGAAGACACTCCAAGAGGTGAAAATTTTCCTTCCTTTACAGCTTAGCTCTGTTGAGCGTGATACTATGCCCCATGGGTTCTTCTATATTTATTTTGTTCAGTTAGATAGTCAGATAAGCTTTTTAAACATGACAGTGATGCCTCTAGCTGTTTGGCCCCACACAGGAACGCTTTTGGAATTTGTCTGGAAACTGCAATTTGGAATCAATGCAGAACCCAACCGCAGACAACACAAATCTTTCTGTAGGTTCATTCTGCCACTTTTATTCAAAGTGATTACTATCAAATGTTAATTTCCACTTTCAGATACCTATTTTTATTTTATTAAAATGTATTTGAAATAGGAACAGATTTTAAATAATAATTTTCCCTTATAGAACAGAATGCTTCATTCATACAGTTCAGTATTTTACAATGTCTCACACAGCTTCTTTTATAGATGCTAAAACTGATTGCTTACGTCAGTTGCTGATGCCAACTGAAAATTCACATGGATAGTAAACTATAACTGGATATTTAACTGAAATAAAAGCAGATTAGAACTGCATAACTATTTTGAAGATGGAAAGGGTTAATTCATATCACCTTCATTTGATCTGCTGTGCTAGAAGTCTAGTTGCCCTTGTTAAAGCTAATGGAGAGAAACAGAAACAAATTCAGGTAATCTCCTTCAGGAAGTAAATCTCTTTGCAGTAATTTTATACCATATTAAAAAAAAAATAAAAAACACCATGTTACAAATACTGTTGGTTTAAAACATTTCTAAAAATTAGCAATTTAAATCCATTGTTTGGATTACCCATCAGAAGACATTACTCACAAGGTAAAGAAAAAATCAAGTGGCTTTTATAGACATGTTACATCTTTCTGAAATTTTTTAGGTTTTGGGTTTTTTAGTTGTTCAGGAAACTGAACTTCCACTGGACTTAAACCATTTAAATACAGTCCATTTTATGTCCTTTTCCTTGCTCATTTTATAAGCAGCTTGGTCACTTTTTAAAATTGTATTTATATACACTCTCTGTTTTAATCTTTCAGTCAGAGAAACTGCTCAGTTAAAGGATAAAATAGCACAAGTGCCAACTCTCTGGCTTTTATATTTTTTTTGTTGGTTTTGATTTTTGTTTTGTAAAGTGGATAGTGAACCAGCTCTCTTTCTATGTTTCTCCGTGTCAAGCTGAAAGCTGAAAGCTTGACAGGAGTATTATAATCCAGAGAAGGCTATTTGGAAAGTAGCACAATTCTTGACACTTTCAGATCTAGTACAGAATTCTTCATTTGAGACCAATGTGTTCTAGACTTTAGAAAAGTTAACTTGTCGGTCTATGCTGAAACACAACACTACAAAATGTTTCATTCTTTTGCCTTTTGAAATTTATTTTGCTCCAGTAAGAAAAAAAAAAAAAAGATATTTTTTATTCAGGTGACGTTTTTAGTAACAGAACCAGCTTGGTACATTCAAATTCAGGCGATATTTCAAATATCCTTGTAGGATAGACATATATCAACTTTCCTTTTCCCTCTACTGTGGCCATTTACATCTGGCATTTAATTCAGTGTCCAAAACCTGAAACGTTATCATTTGAAGGGAGTCAGGGTAAAACAATAATATGAATTAAATTTCAAGGATAAATTTGGTAACATATTCCAATAAAATGCATTCACATAAAAATGTTGGTTGCTCAGTGTTATTCATTTTTACATAGACGATCTGACCCAAAATACACTGAAGTCAGTAAAAAGCTTCTTACTGAACTTGCTGGGCTTTAAATCAACCCATGAAGCTGTTTCACCTGCAGAGTTTAAAGTACCTTCCAAAGAAAGGCATTCTTCATTATCATTTCTTCCCTTAATAGAAGTCAGAAGAAGATAAAGACAGGCACCTCATAGAGTCTCACAAATCAATTAATGATGAGCACTAAGAATAGAACCCGATCTTTATCTGTATAGGCATAATAGCAATAGTAGAAGTAGTAAGGACACTATTGAATAACAGTAGAGCACTGAGTAATATAGAAGTCGTGGATAACTGTGCTGTGTTGTCCTTGAAGACGTATTCAGATTAAGGAATAATTTATACTGTATTTTTATATGTGAGTCTCTTGGATTTTGCCATGTTTCTTATTGGAATTCTCTTTCATATTTGTAAAATAAGTAGATGAAGTCTAATCTGTCTTTAAAGCAACACTTTTATTTTCTACATTTTAATCAAAGAAAGGCAATGCAAAATAAGCTTTACGTGCAGTATGGTACTATATTCATTAATACAGTGTAAATAACATTGGTCCTTATCATATCAGTTCTTTAAAACAACTCACAGAAAGCTACACTGGAATTTTGTTATTTATTACTTCTTTTCCAATAAAGATTTGTCATGTGTGTGCATGACCATGCATCACCTATACTGACTCTTCACAGTTCTGTTTCTCAGATCTTATACTTCCATTCAGCTTGATTCTTCTTGTTGTAGATATTATAGAATTATGAAGTCGTATAAAAGATGACTATACAAAATACCAGTTGACCATAAATTTTTGCCTTTCAGAGCATAGCTCTCTAAAATGTCCACTAAACTTTTCCATTCTTTAGAAGTAGCCCCATAACAAAGTCTGCAGGAAAAGTTAGTTCTTACTGCTTTTCCGGTTCCGATGGCAATGGCCAAATTTGCAGTCCACAGTTAAAGAAAAATGACATTAATGGTACTAATTGTTTCAGAAAAATAAATTAAAATACATCACTAGAAAAATATAGACCATGAACTACACTTGGCCATTTCTGGCCAAGAGATTTCTGTAGTGAGAAGAAATGAGTTCCATACTCTCTAAAATGGAATTACATTCTGCAGGTAAGTACAGTCTTAGCTAGAACTAAAATAAAATAAATTTTAATATAATAATAAATAAATAATAAATAATAAAAATAAAATTTAAAAATGTAATATATAAAGATGTGATTATTGTTTTCCTTCTCTTCATAAGTTAAAAGATAAGTCAGGTAAATTTTCAAAGATGGTTCATTCTGGAGACAGAAGCAGGATTCAGAGAAACACTGACAAGACTCCATGTACAAATACTAGTAACATTTGGAAAATCACAGAATCTCTTTTACACTATATGGTGTTATATCTCCAATAAATCCGAGTACATTAACCAGCTTCTCAATGAGTTATTTCAATGAAACAAGTGTTATTGATCGTTCCGTCATTATATTACAGAATCACAGAATGGTCAGGGTTGGAAGGGACCTCTGGAGATCACCTAGTCCAACGCCCCCGCCAGAGCAGGGTCACCTACAGCAAGTTGCACAGGACAGCGTCCAGGCGGGTTTTGAATGTCTCCAGAGTGGGAGACTCCACAACCTCTCTGGGCAGCCTGTGCCAGTGCTCCACTACTCTCAAAGTAAAGAAGTTCCTCCTCATGTTAAGATGGAACTTCCTATATTCAAGCTTGTGCCCATTACCCCTCGTCCTATCACTGGGCACCACTGAAAAAAGACTGCTCCCATCCCCCTGGCACCCTCCCTTTAGGTATTTGTAAGTATTAATAAGATCCCCCCTCAATCTTCTTTTCTCTAGACTAAAGAGACCCAAGTCCCTCAGCCTTTCCTCATACGAGAGATGTTCCAATCCCCTAATCATCTTTGTAGCCCTTTGCTGGACCCTCTCCAGCAGATCCCTGTCCTTCTTGAAAGACTGTCTCTACTGACATACACTGCAATATGTGTTATTTGGTGCGTATTTGTATAGATGCTGAGATTCCAAGTTTATGGAATAATATGATACAAAAAGGTTACAAAATTAGGCAACATAGAGGCAACACAACTGTAAAATATATAAAAAAAGCAAAAACTTTGAGAAAGGAATATACTACAGATTTTTTACAGGCTTATTTTAAATCTAAATGTTTAACCCATCCTGGTGTTATCAGTTTTGGTTTGCTATGTGGATTTTTTGCTATGTTATTGGTTGTTTCATTTGTTTATTGTTTGCTGGCTGGCATTTGAGTAGAAAAGTGTCACTAGGTTCTCTAAACATAAACATTGCTGTCTGCAGTGTTTTCAAATGGATTTTAGCCCTCTGTGATCACTCATGAAAGGATAAGTGTATTTGTTCTTCAGAAACCCTGGATCTGCAAAGTTAGATTTCATTCTTCTGTATTTCCAGGAGCACTCCTCAGGCTGCCAACCTCTTTCTAAAACAGTTATGATCAATGCTTTTTGATCTCCGCACACATCAAGGATTTTATCTTGACACAGGGGAAGAAAGTGGGAGAGGGTCAGGAGTAAATTCAAAACTAGCTCTGCTCTGATATCAGAAGAGAGTTTTGTCTATGATTAAAGGTAAAAATGTGCCCAGATTTTCAATTCTGGAAAATGTTTTTTGCTTTATTCTGAATGTATGTGCATTTGAGCATGTATGAGAAAAGCAAGTGGTGTAGGAAGTGGTAAAGCAGTTAATGAAAATTCTTTAATACAATTTGCAAAGAAAAAAGGAAAGGAAGTGTGGACATGTATTCTTATGGCTGCAGACATTGGACTGTCTTGTAACAGTCAGGTCAGGAGGTATTTACGGTACTTTAAACCTCTCTAGTGATCACCAGCAAATCTACTCTGCTTGTCAATACATAGTTTAGTTTAATAACATACGATGTGCAAAGGGAAAAAAAAACAACCCACCAACAACAGTATTTTAATTTATCTTCTTCAACAACATGTTGGTGTTTCTATTTATAGGACTGTTCTATCAACCTCAGTCAGAGTGCTGATGTAAAAACTTCAGGTCACCGGCACAAGTTTGGACTCCAGTATTAGATTTCTGTGTTACATAACCAATGTTCATGGGATGGGATTTAATTTTTTGTTTCCAAAAGAGTGTAAAAAAAAAAAAAAAAAGGTGTGTAAAACTGGTGTGTTCAATAGGTACACACCACTTATACAGCTCTCTGATATATACCAGTCAAAACTAGTGTATAAACATGAGGTATGCCCAATTGGCATAACGGACTTTAATCATAGAATCATAGAATCATCTAGGTTGGAAGAGACCTTTAAGATCATGTCCAACCATTAATCTAACACTGCCAAAGCCACCACTAAACCTTGTACCTAAACACCACATCTACATGTCTCATAAATACTTCTAGGGATGGCAACTCCATCACTTCCCTGGGCAGACTGTTCCAATGCTTGATAACCCTTTTGGTGAAGAAATTTTTCCTAATGTCCAATCTAAACCTCCCCTGGTATAACTTGAGTCCATTTCCTCTTGTCCTATTGCTTGTTACTAGTGAGAAGAGGTCGACCCTCGCCTCTCTGCAACTTCCTTTCAGGTAGCTGTAAACAGTGATAAGGTCTCCCTTGAGCCTCCTTCTCTTCAGGCTAAACAACCCCTGTTACCTCAGCTGCTCCTTATAAGACTTGTTCTCCATACCCTTCACCAGCTTTGTTGTTCTTCTCTGAACATGCTCCAGCACCTCCATGTCTTTCTTGTAGTGAGGAGCCCAAAACTAAACAGAGTATTCAAGGTGGAGCCTCACCAGTGCCAAGTACAGGGAGACAATACATTCCCTAGTCCTGCTGGCCACACTATTCCTGGTACAGGCCAGAATGCTGTTGGCCTTCTTGGCTACTTGGGTATGCTGCTGGCTCATATCCAGCCTGCTGTCAGCCAACTCCCCTGCATACTTTTCCACTGGGCAGCCTTCCAGCCACTCTTCCCCAAGCCTGTAGCACTGGCATGGGGTGGTTGTGACCCAAGTGCAAGACCTGGCGCTTGGCCTTGTTGAACGTCATGCCATTGGCCTCAGCCCATTGATCCAGGCTGTCCAGATACCTCTGTAAAGCCTTTCTACCCTCAAGCAGATCAACACTCCCAGTGTCAATATCAATATTGTGTCAATATCAATATTGTGTCAATAAAGAAACTGTGGCTCCACTAGTATGTATTTTCTTTGTGAATATTTTACATTCTTCTCAGTGGTGTCAATCTACAATAATAAGAAATATTTCTTTTTAAACGTTTACCTCAGAATCTGGTAGAAAGCAGGCAAAACAATAGGACATGTACTTTAGTTTTTCTTCTATTTTGGGGTAACAAAAGGGGAATGAGTTTATTGGATGTGGAAGCATTATATATAAACATGCAGTTCCTTGTAATCAGGATCACTCATTTGACCTAAAAAGTGAATATCTTTAAAAGTAATGGATACAGGTCAGGGTTTGGGTGTTGTTTTTGAGAATACAGCTGCAGGATCTATGACTGCTGTTTGCTCAATGTTAGATAAAGTATATTCAGATTCAGACATTATTTCATATTCTCTAGTTTCTTTCTTATTCTACATCAATAAGAATTTTATAATTGGAGCAAAAAACCACAAAAGCCTGTATATTAATTTTAAATTAAGACTGCTCCTTAATATCAGTATCATGAATCTACACTTCCTTGGATATGGTAATATTACTATTCAATTCACCTTTTTTAAACTAGGATTTAATTTATTTTGGTTCCCTCTGCAAAATGTCTGATAACACTGACCTTTTCATTATGAAATTTCAAACAATGTTTTCACAAGACTGTAAGTGACATTTCTGTCAACTACTTCAGATAAAGTGAAAGTCACCCTTCTGCTCAATGTCCAGAATATGTTTATAAGTAACAATAGAGCCATCTTTGAACATATTGATAACAAGAACAGTCAACAATTAGGCCAGACTTATTTTTTCAGAAAAAATGATGGAGATTGAGTTTAATATAAGCCATCCAGAAAACTAAAGGTACATGACAGCCATGTGATATATACCATAAACATACTTTTAATACAATAAGTGGAAAATACCAGCTTGAATTTTAAGTTTGGGGGGGAAAAAATAAAAAAAAAAAGAAAGAAAAAGCCCTAAAAGTTAAGTAAGCACTTAAGATGACAGCTGAATTCCTTTTCCTTTCCTGCTGATAGATACATTCATTTAATTTTAATGACAAGTCTTATAATTGTTCCTTCCACCTGCAGGATATAGTGATCTACCAGTATCTTGCTTACTTCAGTGGTTCCAGACATATTCCCTAGTTGTTAACCTTAAAGGGTTCTTGTCACATGTTCCTGTGTTACCGGATAATTATTCTAATATATGACATGAAAATGAGATTTCATATATTTCAGAGGCTACTCTTTTCCACTGGCAATGGATTTTAAGGAGATTTCTGCTTCATGAGTTCTTGAAGGTTCTATGATGAGAATTCATACCTTTTTCTGGTGATGTGGTGTCCTAGTATTTAGAGGTCTTCCATTAGATGACATCATTTGTCTGAAGGGAAGAGCATTCAGGACTTTTATATAACAGGTTCTACAACAGCTACAATCAATCCTGTTGAGTTCTAGAGCTATCAGGCAGTAGGAAGGGTTCTGTTCTTTTTCAAATAAAAAAGAAGAATAACACTTAAATAAAGACAGTACCCAATAAGTATCAGAATCTACTGCCTGTTGCTAGGTTTAAAAAGAGAGTCTTAGACAAAAGTGAACTAAGATTCAAATTCAATCTCAAACCTGAACTTCACACAGTAAGGAATTAATACGATAATTACATTGATTAAACTTACTGAAATAAAAGAAAAAACTGTATTTATCAGTCTGTATAAGTAGAATTATAACTAAAAATCAAGATCACATGTTTTTCACTAAAGGAAATTATTGGTATAATAATATTTTTAATGCCTCAATTGCACTTAAGGTCTGATACCTAATTCAAATTCATGGGAAAATACTGGATATTTGATCTAAAATAAGGATACACTTTCACAAAATATGTAAGAAAAGACATAAGTATTTGAAATTTTATGACTGTAATAGCTATTTTGGATAACCATTAAATAATAGTCTTTTTAATGCAACAAACTATAACATAGTCTGAGGAATCTTTTTCGTACTAGAACTTTCCACATAATACATAAATACCTTTAACTGAAAAAAAAAACAAACCAAAAAAAAACCCCAAAACCCAACACCAAACTTGAACCAATAGATAAGAAAATAAATAAATAATATCAATGGCTTAATCTAAGAAAAATGATATGGCTGTCAAATTCATGGTTAGTTTGAGAAACAGCAAAGAAAAGACATGGCTTGTGTTTTAGTGGAAAGGGAGCCTTTTTTCAGCACTTTCACAAGTCAAAGGAGAGTTAATTAACTCAGAAGGGTTAGACTTACTCCAAGGGTGCAAACCAGGTCTACATTACACAACTGTGCAGCATGCTCTTCCAGCAGTCATGAGTCTGATTGTCTATTCATTCAGACAGCTTGTGCTATAAACTACGGTTTCTCAACAGAATTCCTCTCCCATTTCAAAATGACATTTTAACTTTTGGGTATTTTAAGACTCTTTTTGCTACTTTATTTTCTGCTCTGCCTATTGATTTTTCTAACCTTTTGACAGAAACTTTACTTGCCTTTTCTTTCTGCATAATTCTTTTAAATTACATTCGGACCACAAGACAAATTCTGATCTCCATTATACAAGAATACAGTAAATCCACTGAAGTTAATAGAAAAGGAATAGATTCATACTGTCTGATTCTGATCAGAAACAGATCTATTGGCTTTTAGTATTCCAGCTTTTAAGGCAGGGAAAAGCACAATAGGCCAAGTTAATTCCCAGTGGAACTACACTAATGTCTTAGACTTGAAGTCTAAGAATTGTGAAGGTATGATGGTAATTACTGTTACGAGTCTGCCAGCAACCCTTAAGGCACTTTTTTAACCGCAGGGCTTGTGCACATAATTTTGTATTCCAAGCTTTGGTTCCTTATCAACCTAGTTCAAGTGACCTACTGAATATATCACTTTGCTCTCTTTCACACCAGTTTTTTTTCCTATTGGTAAAAAAGACACACAGGTCAACGGTGTGGAAGTCCTTCCTGAAACACAGGTAGGACCACTTAGGATAAGCACTTGCATCCAAAACCTGGAAAATGCTCTGAATATTGAAGTTTAGACATGCCTGCAGACATTTTTGGAAGCAATGTTCCTTCTATTTATAGTTCAAAATTTTCAGATATTAAATTAAAAAAGGTAACTAAATAAAATAGATAACTAAAAAGTCACAGCTTGAAAAAGAAATAAAATTAATTACTTGGATCTTAAAAGATTAAATCTTTATTTTCCACAGTTAAAATTGAAAATGTCAGGCAAGGGGGGGAAACATAACTAGAAATTTTTCTATGCCGGAGATATTTAATAGAATCATAGAATTGTTTGGGTTGGAAGTGACCCTCAAAGTTCATCCAGTCTGACCCCCCACAATGGACAGGGACATCTTTCACTAGATCAGGTTGCTCAGAGCCCTGTCCAACCTGACCTTGAACATTCCCAGGGATGGGTATACACATCTTCTCTGGGCAACCTATTCTGGTGTTATGTGACACTCTGTAAAAAATATCTTCCTTATATCTAAGTTAAATTTACCCTCTTTCAGTTGCTCCTTGTCCTGTCACTGCCTTGGTAAAAAGCCTCTCTGTCTTTCATATAAGTCCCCTTTAAGTATTGAAAAGCTTCATCTCCAAACTGAACAACTCCAACTCTCTCAAACTTTCTTTGTAGGTGTGGTAACAGGTACATAAATGGAGCACCTCTCCTAGGAGGACATGTTGAGAGAGTTGGGGTTGTTCAGCCTGGAGAAGAGAAGGCTCTGGGGAGACCTTATTGCGGTCTTCCAGTACTTAAAGGGGGCTTATAACAAAGAAGGGGAGAAACTTTTTAACAGGACCTGTTGCGATAGGACAAAGGGTAATGGTTTTAAACTAAAAGAGGGTAGATTTAGATTAGATATAAGAATTTTTTTACAATGTGGGTGGCGAAACACTGGCACAGGTTGCCCAGACAAGTGGTAGCTGCTCCATCCCTGGAAACATTCAAGGTCAGGTTAGACAGGGCTCTGAGCAACCTGATCTAGTGGAAAGTGTCCCTGCTTATTGCAGGGGGGTTGGACTAGCTGACCTTTAAAGGTCCCTTCCAACCCAAACTCTTCTATGATTCTATGATTCTGTGACTCTATGATACTAGGTGTTCCGGACCTCTGATCATTTTCAAAACCTTTCTCTGGACCTGCTCCAACACGTCCATGTCTTTCTTGTACTGGGGGCCTTGGAGCTGGATGCAGTACTCCAGGTGAGGTCTCATGACAACAGAGCAGAGGGGGAGAATCACCTCCCTCAACCTGCTGACCATGCTTCTTTTGATGCAGCCCGGGATACAATTGGCTTTCTGAGCTGCAAGTGCACATTGTCATCTCATGCCCAGCTTTTCATCCACTAGTATCCCCAAGTCCTTCTCCTCAGGGCTGCACTCAATCCATCCATCCCCCAGTCTGTATTGATACTGAGGACTCCCTGGCTCAGGTGCAGGACCTTGAACTTGGCCTTGTTGAAGTTCATGAGGTTCACACAGGCCCGCTCCTCAAGCTGTGTGGCATCCTTTCATTGTAGCAAATCAACCGCAGTACTCAGCTTGGTGCCATCTGCAAACTTGCTGAGGGTGTACTCAGTCCCACTATCTATGTCATTAATGAAGTTATTAAATAATATTTGTCCCAGTATGGGCCTTAGAGGGACACCACTCATTACTGGCATCCACTTCATCAATGAGCTGTTGACTGCAGGTCTTTGGATATTGCCATCAAGTCATTTCATTATCCATCTAACAGTCCATCCATTAAACCCACATCTCTCCAATTTAGCAGCTCTTTAGCAGAAAATAAAAAAGTTTCATTCATCATCAGTGGAACACCTAAACCAACATTAAAAAAACCTGTTTCAAGTCTGGACTTATTTAGAACTGTTGTCATTATTATTTATCCTTTTATTATACTTCAGTCCGGAAGTACTCATGCCAAGGATTTTTTGGCCTTCTGTGAAAAAGATTTTATCCTCATGGTATTCATCATAAGCTTTTACACCAAATATATTCTTCGGCACATGAACATAAGCAGCCTTTTCTTTAGGTCTTGCAAGAACCCTGTGTTTGATTTAGGAGACTAACTTCTTTGGGGGAAAGAAAAAAACGAAAAAAAATAATCTGTGAATCCTCCAATTATTTTCAAATTATAGGCTCTGAGGTGGTTTAAGCCTCTCTGTTGGGACAGCTGCATTGTAATATTTAACAATGTTTAACAAATATCAAACACATAACCAGACGGTCAAAAGAGGTTCAATGCATTCAGCATTGGTTCAGTCTCACCTTGAGTACTGTGTGCAGTTCTGGGCCTCACAGTTTAAGAAAGACGTGAAGGTCCTTGAATGCATCCAGAGGAGGGAAACAAAGCTGGTGAAAGGGCTAAAAGGAATGTCCTATGAGGAACAGCTAAGGACTTTGGGTTTGCCTAGTTTGGAGAAAAGCAAGTTATTAGTAAGTCAATGTTAAACTTTGGGTACCAAAAAATGTGATGACTTTTCACATAAGTCTCACATCCATGGCCATTCAACACCCTTTGGGAAGTGCAGTAAGAAGCAGACAATTTTCATTCTTCCATTGTTGCTTTATATTATCAAAGTTCAAAGTGTTTTGGAAAATATCAGAAAGCTTCTGGTCCAATTGTCTTAGAAAATTAAATTATGAGCCAGTGATTAAAAAAAAACTATCTGCAGTATTTCACCAGTATGTTTCATATGTGAACAGAGACAGGTGAAAGGAGTTGGTTTGTATTTTGGTGAAGAGAGGCTGATACTTGGTGAAGCACTTTTGATTAACAATGCAATTTCAATAGAGATGTTTCCTAGTAAACCTTTCTAGAAAGTACTATGTTGCCAAAAGATTTTGAGATCTCTACCAAAATTGGACCTGTGAAAAAAACCCCATCAACCTACGTAAAAAGAATACATACAGCAGTAATCCATTACTTACCTATGATTTCTGAAATGCTCCAGTAATTTATTCAAAAGCTATATTACTGATGGTTTTCATGTAGACAGAGTCCGTGACAGTGATCAGAGTTGGTATTTTTTGTAATTTTTTTTTTAAATATGGAGAAACTTTTAGAATATCTTTCTCAGGGCCCTTTTTTCCAGATAGCTGAATATCACAGAAAGCTGATCATCTGTTATGTTCAGTATTTGGACTTCATATTTCCCAAAATCTAATTTAGTCTCAAAACCCAAAACTTCTCACTGAACTGGAACAGCAAAACAATTGCTTCAGGCTAAATTAGATTTGTTAACTCTTCTCAGAACAGAACGAGAATACAAATGATGTCTCAGAAATAAGTGCAGAGTCCAGCAGATGCTATATCATCATTTAAAAATAAAACATTACCAAATTCATTAACATTTGTTTACACATAAAATGTTAAAATAAATGTAAATATGAATACTTAAAGTAAATTACTACTTTTTTTTGTTAATATATGGATACATTCATATTTGAAAAAAATGTTTCATTTTGTAATATTTTTATCAATTTTTCCAGCTTCTAGTCAACACTGTTTCTTTTCAAATGTTCATCCTGTCATTTCAACATCTGTATGATAACTGGTTTTACATCCATACAGACAGCTTCCAAAGTACCCTGAATTCATGGATAATTCAATTTAAGAGTGTACTTTTGGAAGAAAACTCACTTAAAGAGTCAACAGGGGATTGAATTAGCCACCAGAGTATTAGCAGCCAATAGGGCTGATATGAGCTATTACTGGTTAACTTGGCTTATCATATGCTAAATTGCCTTGTGAATACACAGTGTTTTGTTTCATACTGTCTGACATTTTAACCTGTGTTAATAAACCCAGCTTGGGAGCAGGTTTGCCGGAATGTGGGAATGAGATTCCTTAAAGCAAAATGATGTGGGTTGAATTGCCAGGCTGAAATAATTGTTCTGTATCTGGCACTCATTTCTCTGCTGCCCCATTGACTGTCTACACTAATAAATCTATGAGTGTGCTTGTGTACCTCAATTGCAGTAGTATCATCTTGACAACTTCTTCTATTCCCATTTATCATAATCAAGCATCATGCTTTGCAATTGCCCAAGGCAAGTTCACATAGTTGAGCTCAAAACCTGATTATTCAGCAGATGTGCCTCATGTTCTGTGTGGCTCATGGTGAGGTCTTAGATTTTAATGAATCACAGAGCTTAAAAAGAGGCCGGGCTCATCTAGAGAGCACTCTAATGCACAAGCATCTGTGAGGACAAATGAAGGGAAAGGGGACACAGCACTGATCCAGCACCACAACACAGAACAGAGGTTGAAATGAGTTATGTCAGTGGTTGGAAAAGTAGAATTAAGAACAGATATAACCTTCCTTAGCCTGAGGGCATGTATAGCATTTTTGGCAGAGATATGATCAGTGAACCATGTCCTGTAAAAATCATACAGCAGTTCTTTCAGATCATCTCATACAAGTGTAGAAAACCCACAGTGCCTTTGAAGAATAGACATGCTTTAAAAGTTAATCTAAGTTATTCTTACTGAGCGTTGTCACTCAAAAATGAGCAGATGGCTGTATTTTAAAAGTTTGTTCTCTTGTGTTTGGTTGGTCTATATGCAAGAGATACCATTTGATAGAAAACAAACTGTCATAGATGGACACTATATAATTGTCTTCATTAAATATAAGTGAATATACTGTATATATGGTGGTTGAACAGCATAAGCATGTGTTTTTGAAAAGATACCATTTCAAAGACAAGTCATAAGATCTTTAAGGAGGGTATTTTATTTTTCTTGCAGTTTTGTTGTAATCAAAATACCTATTTCTCAGCTGAATTCTCAGTTACTTCCACTAGGTGTATTTTTGACCAAAGAAAATTTCTCACTAAGACATTAAATTCAGTTTTGAAAGTCAAGTGCAAAAATGAGGGAATACTTTTTCTGAAAAGGAATTTTAAATTGAGTATTTGAAGTTGTAAATGTTGAGAGAAAAAGTGAAAAGAAAAAAAGAAAAGGTACAAACCCCTTTACCCCTTCTAGTCTATTAACTTAAGGATGCATTAGCAATAACTTTTGTGTCTTTCAAAAGAAATAGTGGAGCTTACTGAAGGGAAAGTGGAAAGACATACTTCTTATAAAAAACAGGGCAAATGTTCCATCTATAACACATTATGCAAGATGAAACATCAATGGGTGGCTGGTGGAAAAGGATAATTAGTCTCTACTACAACATTTCCCAAAATTGTGGAGTTTTTTTTTTCCCTTGCAGCTTTATAGGTCATCTATAACAAAATGTCCCTTTCATCATTTAAAAAAAATAAAAAAAATCCATTTGGTGCTTTTGGCTGTTGGTTTCCATACAAGAAGAGTATCACATTTTCTCACATTTCTTTCATCTGCAATTCATTTGGGGTGTCTGATGCTCACAAGAGTCAATCTGGCATTTAATTATGCTCATATAACCTTTATTATCCCCAAGCTGACTAGGTGAATCTCTTTTTTAACTGTAAAGGTGACAATGGAGCTTTTCATTCTCTTAAACTCTGAAATACACATTAAAGGCGTAAGCTGTTTGATGTAAAAATTCTGCTTTTTATTACTGAAATTTATCTCAGAAAGAGGTCAGGCTAAAGAGTAGACAAGAAGAAGCAGGGATATTTTAGATTTCATGATATCATGTTAAATTGTACGTGCACAGCTCTAATGAAAATCAAGCTGTGGAACAAGCTTCTAGATAGTTTCTAGGTACTCAAGATAGACTAACAATCTGTGGAAAGGACATTGAACTCATTTGTTTATTGTGATCTTAGTCTCTTTCTCATATAGCAATTTTAAAATCTGAAATACAGTTGACTAGTTCATCCAGCAGTTACTAATGCTACATGGATTTATTTCTTACTGTTATGGGAAGGATAGAGACATGTTGTGATGTTGTGGTGTCCCTCCTCCCCGCCCTCAACCTGACCCTTTCCCCTAACCGCGCTCAAGCAATAACCACCAGTGGTGGTCATGATGGATATGTCTGGTCAAAGTGGATTTGGGAGACAGATAATGACACAATAGCCAAGGGCTAACTTGTGGCAATGCGCTCACACAACCACAGTGCTTGTCAATGTCTGACTCAAGCCAAATTTGGAAGAAACTAACATCTGCATTCAGTATGCAAATATAACTATGTGTAGGTCATTTTACTCCATAAAGACTGAACAACTCAAGAGCCTCTTGAGCTTTCCTGTGCCGCAGAGGGCTGCAGACCAGGATCTCACCTTGTGTAGGGACACCACTCAAGGTTACTTCTCAAGATTGAGAGATTCCTTACCGCAACAGATTCTTGAAAAGTAATTAATAGCATACTAAACTTTGAAATCTTAGCTAAGTGATATAAAGGATTGATTGTGTATATATAATACTTTAGACATAAACCGTTGACCAAGTCTGGGATTAGGATTGGATCCAGCCTCACCTAGACTCCTGTCTGAGAAGGAGTTTAGAAAGCAAGAGGGTCCTTTTTGAACTTCAAGACTCAAAGGGATGGTCTCCCTGACGTTTTTTTTCTGACCCTATTGTCTATGCAGTAAATAACCAAGTATATCAAATCTTGTTAAACCACTGTCACATTTGCTATCAAATTTTGTTAAATTGCTTCTACTTTGCTAATGATCCAAATGTCAAGTTTTTGAGCAAGACAGGATGCTACCTGTGGTTTTACTTTTGTTTCTGTGTTTATCTTAATTGTGGTAAGTTACCATTTTGTTTCCCCTTACTCATAGTGACCATACCAATCAGTAAAAAACATTTGTCAATTTCTTTGCTTTTTTAGTAAAAACTGAGCCCAGATCTAATATACTACATTGTTTTCTTACTTCCTGGTAGTAGAGAGTCTCAGGCAGTGGGCAGTGAACAGTGTTCCAACTCCTTCTGTCAGATTAATACAGTTTGTGTATTAAAATCTTTACTTTTTCTACTGTAATTTCCTGATTTAAGGCCAGGGTCCTTGCAGGCTTGGTATGTGTCTGTTCTAAGTTTTTCCATTCACTGTTTACGTTTCTGAGTTTGCACTGCAATTCAGCTCTTTCCAGTCGCACGCTCCCAATGTCCCATGGTCAACACCAGGTCTGAACATCTCTTTCCCATGGTGTGAAAGTTTGCTCCAGGCAAGTAAGTTTTTGATTCACAGGTTATGACCTGTAACATTTCCCTTTCCATTTGCATCAGAGTTATACAAATACTTCTGACCAGCCACAGAGTGTGCAGTGAACTCACTAGAAGAGTGAAATTAAGTTACTTGGATTTTATTGTTCCTGACACTATGAATAGATTATAGACTAGCCTCATCTCATGGGTCTCCAATTCTACAGGGTCCTTCCTCTCACTCTCTTTTTCTCAGTATAATGCAGTAACTTTGCATGCTTGTCAAATTTTGTGAAAATCAAATTCAGGAGCAGAGGGATTTGGGGGCAAAGTGCCTACAGGAATGATAGTAAGGCCCTCTATACCTCTAAAAAATGTCATTTTAAGACAGGTAGAAAGACTTGGGAAAGCATGTTGTGATATAGATTTTCCTATTTTTTTGTTTTGATTTGGTTTGGGTTTTTTTTTTTTTTTACACAGCTACAAAAATACCACAGTTACACCTGTTTTGAATTCTCCATCTACACCCTGGATATTTTTTCTTTGTAAAAACCATTGCAAAACCCATTATTATAGCTGTTAAAAGATTGCTTTTAAGATTTTGTTACAAGTCTGCCTACTAGTATGGTGATTTATATGTTAACACTACATTCTTCAAGTGACTGTTCTCCTTTGCTTTAAAATGCAGCAGATCTCTGACAGAGAAAAGAATAGAATGCTGTAAGAAACTGTGCCACTTAATCAGCAGTGCTAAAGCCTGCATAATGTAATGACATTAAATCTTAGACACTTGCTTTTGGTGAAGCTTAGATGGCTATCTTCCCAAACTTGTCTCTTTTCTAGACTGGGTAATTGTGCTACTGAGAAAAACATCTTTGCTTCAGTAGAGTTTCATACTGTGGGGGATTACTTTTGGCTACTAGCCAAAATCCCACTCAGAAGCTCACTCACTTCCCCTCCTCAGCAGGACAGAAAGATTAGACTAGGAAAAACAGGAATGAGAAAGCTTGAGGGTCAAGATAAATACAGGAAAAAATACTTACCAATTATTGTTGTGGGCAAAACAGACATGACTTTTGAAATATGTACTTTTTTTTACATATAGTCACCCAAGTGAATATAAAGACGGTAGGAAAAAAAAAAAAGCTAGGCATGTCCAGAGAGCCAATGAGGTTTAAATTAGGAGCCCTCATCCATCTGTCCAGTGTAGAAGGAACTTAAGCACCTCAAGAAGTTAACACAGTGCACTAGGCTACATAGTCTGCCTAGTCCCTGAAAGCACAAAAAACATACAGGAAATAAAAAATGTTCTTCATTTACTTCAGGTAAGTGTTTATTGAAGTATCTGGGGGCTAACTTTTTCTTAATAGCACAGTGGCAAGAGCACACAGAAAGGAAATGAGGCACATCAAGGGATTTAATCCACACTTTTTCTAGCACTCCCTGCCTTGAACCCTTGTTTTTCATAACCATCTTGTGCACACTAGCCATCAATCCTGTCCTCATGAAGATGAGCCTCTGGTTAAGCTGGAAAGTGAGACAGCAGAGGAAATTATATGGGTTTTGCAATTTGGACGCTTGCTTGGGAGGAAAATATGCATTTTAAATACATTTACATTACTGGGTTAAATATTTCTACAAGGATAAAAGTTGAGCTCCATGAGGAAAAGCATCTTTCTTACAATGAGAGGCTGAGCGAGCTGGGACTGTTCAGCCTGGAAAGAGAACACTCAGGTGCGATCCTATCCATGTGTGGATAGATGTGCAGAAAATGTTAAATTAACTTGTTTTACATTTTCTTTGCCTAGCCCATGAATATTTCTTGCCTGACAACATGAAAGGTTTTTTTTCCCTTCTGTACTTACAACTTTATTGTGTGTGTTCAATTCTTAGTAGGTTTTAGGACTCAGATTACATTTTCTGAGCGAGTACCCTCTCTAATCTTTCAGACACACTAATCTTTTAGACAAAAGTTAGAATTACCACCTGCTACAGAAGACTTGGCAGCATATGTGTTTCCATGGTTTGCAATAGAATTGAGGATGAGTTCAGGTTACCTGCCTATAGAAAACCAGATCATGGCAGGTTGGAGGTTAGCTCCTGTCCAGAAACCTATCCAGAAAAAGTGTTTATTAGTACCTTAAATTAAGTACTCAGGGAAATTTCAGGGCAAAAGAGATGTATACAATGAATTTAGGTAACTAACATGGTTAGGCAATGGTTTATGCCAGGTCACGTGAATCTGACATTTGACTTCAAAGGTAAATAGACTTCAGCTGCAGTGAGCAAACACTTCTAAAGTATTGCAATATTTTATCTATATCTTTATATCGAGTTCCAGCATATTTGTTTTCCCCAGGGGAAGTGATGAAAATACAAACACTTTTGAAAAGTCATAACATTGACTGTCTTTCCAGTATTGCAACTTGTCGGTATCTCAAAAGAAAAGTTCTCCCTTCTGCAGTCCTGTTTTATAGCTGAGGAAGATCAGCAATAGAGTTTGGTTTTGTGTATTGTCTATGTTATATTGATTTTCTTCAGAACTAACTAAGACAGCTTTTTTCACTTTTTTTTAAACTTTTCATTTTTTGGTAATAAGCAAAAATGTCCTTTCTTAAATCTTCAGTGAGGGAAGAGAAGAGAGGCCACGGAGAGGAAGTTGTCAGAGTTGGTTGAAGAAGGGTGACATTTATTTTGGTGATGATATCTAAGAGAAATATTCAGATAAAATTGTTCTGTCAATATTTTTTCCTAGTGCAAATTGATCAATACCAGTTTTCCTAAACCCTCTTCTACCTAATTTAAATTACTAGTTAATTTGCCTGAAACTTGTGTCCTCTTTTCTGATGGTAGGGAGGCAAAAACAATCTCTGGAGTAAGGCATTGAAATAATATTTTTTTTTTTCCTTAAATTACAAAGATAAATCAATAAGATACTGCAGCTCTAATTAAAAATTTTCACTCCAAATGTGAATATATACAAATAGTTCATATTCTGGAGGGCAGGGCTGCCATTCAGATGGAATAGGACAGGCTACAGTAATGAACCAATAGGAATCTCATGAAGCTGAACAAGAGTAAAGTCTTGAACCTGGGTTGGAATAATCACATGCAGTAGTGTAAATTGGGTCGATATTTCTGTAGCAGAGTGAATATACAGATCAGCATGTAGTACCGGGACCTAACACAGCTGGCAAAAGATCAAGGTACAGGAAGAATGAGGATGAGATTGTGAAAGCCTGGGCTTGAACTGATTTATACCATCACCGAGTATTGCTTCAAATCTGCGGAAAACCTTACTGAAATCTCCTCATGATCATAAATCAAATTGCAAAACAAGAAATGTTTGAATGCTCTGAATCTTGACAAATACCAGGATTTTGGGAGAAGCTGTGTAGTGTTTATAAGTTTCATCACAAAAAAGCCCCAATCCCAAAACCAAACCCAAATCACTTTATAACCCATACGTTCATTTTTGATACGGAAGTTCTGTCTCTCTAACACCTGTCTGTATGATGCCTCACCCTTTTGTATAAGTTTTAACTTGAAATGTCTATTGAAATGATAAGAAAATAAAACAAATGATACAAAATTTAATACATATTTGCATTTCTTATTTGTTTCCTCTTAACCAGAGAGCAGATTCAATATAAACAGGCAATGCAAACAGAGATATTAAAACGAATCTGTGTCATAAAGATGTATGGGATTTCTCAGCCTATGTGCCCTAGTAAATTCTCTTTCTTGGAACTGATTGGAACTCAACAAATGTTAGGTCTGTTTTTATTTTGAAGAAACTAACCGCTGAAGGAAAAAAAATCAATAGAGACTCCTGGGCACAAGCAAATGGGCAGTTGTCATACTGACTATTTGGTTTTAAATGAAAGTATTCATCTTTAGAGGGTTTGTTGAACTATAGAAAACACATATAGATTGCAGGGAATTAATTTGTAGAAAATGAAATTTCTGAAGCTTCTTCATTGTTTTTACACAATTGCCAGCAGTATCTGTCAGCTGTACTCCTTCTGTGTTAGGGTAGGCAGGAATGGCCAGAAGGCTCTGGGACAGTCTATCGTGAATGAAAGAACCATTAGAAAATACACTGAACCAAACATATTTGGTTTGGGAAATCTGTATTTCTCAGATACATTTGTCTCCATGTCACTACTGCACCTTTTGTACTGACATCCTTCAATTTTATGCTTTTAAAACTTTGCTTTCATGATCAATATATTCTTCTTACAACATAGGAGTAGATTATAAAGTAAGACGGCTATGGGCTGAACTGTTTCATCCCCCATAAGCTTACAACTCTGTGAAAGGCTCTGGAGTAAGGATTTTTAATATCTGAAGTTAGTACTTGGTTGTTCCTGGGAAATGTAACGGGAAAATCATCTTTGACCAGCAAAGTAAGAAAATCAACTAAGAGGTAGAATATTCGCTCAGAGAAGCAGTGATTCTTAATGAAGAACCACAAATATTTTCTTAAGAGAAAAGTGTAGAAGAAAGATACTTTAGACAATATCTGAGACTCCGCTGCAGGTGTGCAACCAAGTTGTGATTTTTGGTTTTTTAATCAGCATTAGGCTATAAATTAATGTCATGAAAGCATTAAGCAGTACGATAAGACTGTTGGTTCTAATCTAATAGACTATTTATTTCAATCTAATGTAAAAATCAATTAGGTCTAACAAACTAAAATTAGAAATACATTTTTAAAATGTTGGATGAATTATTTTTGTACTTATATCAGTAGTAAAATTCTTGTTAACTTCAATATGACAAAATATCTAGCATTGTTGTTTGCATATACAGAAAAAAGCATAGCTTGACAGCATTGTAGAACTTTTTTAGTTCCTGAAAGTCTGAAAACTATAGAAAAAATAGTTATTTTAGATTCCTTTTTGTCTGAGCAAGTGATACTGAAATATCATGTTAAAATACGAATATGAAATTTATACATTATGAAGTGTGTGTACGTACCTCTGTTAAAATAGTGTACACAGGCAAAATGTAGGCTAATATCTCTCTTAAAGATGCATAGAAACACAGGATAACTTCTTAAAGTTACATACAAATTACAGTTTTATTAAAGTGTCAGTAAGTTTATATTTTCCTTGTCAATTTAATTATTATTTTAAAAGTAGTCATGGAAAAGGAATACACTCTTTTTTGGAGATTATATTTTAACCTCAAGTATTGTCTGAAAATAATGAAAAACCTGCCACAAATAGACTGATTTAATGAAATAGGGAATTCCACACCAACATTCCTTTAATACCACAAAAGAATAGTTTCTTTTGTGTATTTTCAGAAAATGAAATTCAGGCCCACGAATGAGATTGATTTAGTGAGAATATAACATTTTTTAGATGATCAAGTGAAATCCACTTGCAGAAGATGAGGTCATCCAATCAACAATTACACAGCATATGATCCAGGTGGCCAATTACAGGCTCAAGTGTCAAGTCATGAATATCATGGCAAAAGTACAACTGCAGTGAGCTCTTTGTGATCGAGCCTTTGCTGGTATAACTCAGAACCTCAATAACTCCACAATGTAAATACATCTGCAAATAACCAGTTCTCTTGTTCTAGGAAAATACGTAAGCTGATAAAGAACTGGAATGCTTGGGTAATAATTGGTATTGTGGACTTGAAAATAAGGATTATAATGAAAGTGTAATATAACCTTAACTATAAATGCATGAACAGAATTTCTTCAATGCAATAGATATGGATAAGATAAAATATGATTCTATAGAACAGTTGATTTTGCATTTCACAAAAAGAAGCTTTCTTAAACAAAATATTGTGAGCAAAAGTAATCCTTTTTCTTTCTTTTTTTTTTCCAATTTCTTCCCAATTTTTATATACATATCTCTTTTAAAGTGGCTGAAGACCAGTTGCAAGAGTTTACATTGGCAATGAGGTCATATTTTGCACAAAAGAAAATCAGAGGTAGTTTCTACTGTGAGAGATTTGGATAAAGCAATGTCTTTGTCTTGGTGAAAACTGTATTTTTTTTCTTAAGCCTCAAGCCTTCTCTCTTTCACAGTTCTGACATGAAAATTCAACATGCAGACTCTAAATCATGACAATTAAACAGAAAAAAAAAAAAAGAAACACCATAAGACAACAGGGATATCTTGCTTACTAGCAAGAGCAATGCCAACAGCTGATTGGGAAGAGTGTCTTATTTCAGTACTCTGTATTTCTGCCTCCTGAAACACAAAATGTAACATGGTTTTAATTATCAGGACAATCTCTTTAGGCACATCTCCACATATTGTTAAAAAAGAGAAAATTATGGATACTTAGTGAATATTCCACATAATTGTGCAAAACCAGCCCACCGGGGAAACCACTGTTTGTCTTTTCATGGTAAATTTTACAACTCGCTCAGCCTACTATAAAATAAATCAGAAAATAAATAGCTGTGCTGTTAGCCACTTCTTTACATTATAGGCACAATTTGCAGAGTTTACTTTACACTAGGACAATTGTCATAAGAAAGATAAGGGTATTTTGGTTTTCTCCAACTATTTTTAACTGGGGATTGACACTAGTTGCCTCTGAGGGCAGAATCTAGTCCTGTTACTGTCATGAAAAAATCTGTACACGTACATGCAACAGGATTGGAAATGACTTTTGAATGGGTTTGTTCCATGTGGAGACAAATTGGTTTAAGCTACAGGGAACCATTGCAGAGACATAGTGTTCTTCCTAGTAAATATTGCTGTTCTTTGATAGAATCCCACAGTGGTTAATCATCCCTAGAAACGTCGGTTCTGTCGGGAGTAAATGAGTTGCTGTCTTTGCATGTCTAGAAATAAACTATGGTACTTCTTGTTGAAAATGTATAGGATAATAAAAAATAGGAGACAGTAAAGCATATACCCAAACGAAGCACAAAACCAGATAAATGAAAATGCAAGTATAAGCTATAGACATAGTAGGTTATATGAACCACATCTTGAACCTGTCTCTTGAAGAGTAGTCTCACCACTTGAAGATTAGCCAAGCTTGCTCTAATTTAACTGGTGACTTCAGCTTAATTTAGCCCGTCTTTGATGGCTTACCAAATTCAAGCAAAACTAGTATGATTTTTCTACTAATCACTTCTTTTGTGGAAGAAAAAGTTTTCCTGCTTCTACCAGAAAAATTCAACGCTAGTATGCTTTTTCTTACATAGCTTAAGTCCACACACATGCTTCAGTTTACATCCATTAAGTTCATGTAAGTCCAGAGAAAGTCAGTGTTTTATTTGTTATTTATTATTTGTAGTGTTTTTTTACAATGCTTCTGTATTTCCAGGACCTATTCTGCCAGCCACAAGATAAATATGAAATTGAATTTTGCCTCTGTTGCCAAAAACTCATCATTTAAGCACATGATAAATAATAATAGATAAATACATATAAACAAGATAAAAATGAAATTATCATATACATGTGATACATTCATGAAAAAATGTCATAAGTTTTAGCAGAAATTCTGTAAGAGCTGAATTTAATAGAGGACTTGAAACTTTCTTTGGTGATTTTTAAACAAGCATTACATTATCACTGATAAACATGCTATTTTAAAACTATTGCACAAGCCATTTTCAAAGCATGGGGAGAGAGACTACTGTAAAAGACTGTCAACCTGTTTAAATCCTTTGCATTTATATACAAGTACAGTGGATGCTTTGCATATTGTGCCTAATCCTTGAAAAAAAAAATTTGCTGAAATAAAGGGCAATGATAGACAAGGTGTTGTTGAATTTAAATATATCATTTCCTTCTAAAAGATAATTACAGCATCTAACAAAGTATAAATACAAACCACTGAATGCTGGGGATGAAAACATACAAAAGGAACAAACAGCACTACCACACCACCCAGGGCAAATTGTACTATTTTTTTGAAAAGCAGCATAGCATATATACTTCTTCTTTGGCAGTGATGGTCAGGAATGATCTCCTCCAGTCTGACAGGAGAAAAGCTGAATGGTAGAGGATCTAAAGACTAAAAGACATGCATGGAAAGTATTTTGGAGGCACCTACTCTAATTTGGGGGATTGTGGAGATGTAGTTAATGATTTTCATCCTGTTTATGATACTCATCTAAGGCCTTGGTCTTAAGTTTTAAAGGTAGTGATGGATACAACTCCAGCTTTATGAAATGCCAAACATTACAATAAGAACTGAAGCATGACAGCATTCCTTCAACAGTATCTTAAGTTAAGCACTCAGTAGAGGCATCTGGAATAATGGTGACAGCAGCAACCATGCACCTCATTTCTTCCTTCCCAAAAGCCTCAAGCGTTCACATTCTAAAAGGAGAAGCAGTTCTATAAACCTGGACCGACCAGAAAGTCATGGGCTTTCTTACCAAGTGACTGACTTGAAGACTGAATTAAAATTATAACATTCATTCATCATCTGACTCAAGTATCCTCGTATTTCTGGCTACAAAATACCTTCAGTAGGGAGTTGGACAATGTTTTTCTCCAGAATACTCCATCATAGACTCTTGGGAGGCACTGGAGATATGTTTTCAAATCTTTTTGCTAGGGACTTAGAACAATTGCCTATTTCCAAGACAAATCTTATTGTTAAAAGTCTATTATTGCTACTCAGGCTACTTGACTACTGTGAACAGAATTCCTTGTAATACTAATTATGAGTCAGTATTGGGGTTTACTGGGAAGAGGCTTCCCAGAGACTGACTTCCTCTACAGAGGAATTCAGATGTCTATCCGCCCAAGCTACTTTCCCAGTGAAGTTCCAGACAGCCGACAGATGTTTATCTTCCTAAAAAGAGCTATTTCTAAGCAGGGAAGGTTATCTAATATGAAATTGTTAGGGAAAACCAAGAACTCTTTATGAAATTGGTTACTTACAAAGTAAGGCTTTTCTGGAAAGTGGTCAACATAGATTGCCATCTTGGACTTTAAATATTTTGCCTATACCTTCCTTGCCTCTTCTAGAAACTACAAAGGCAAACTGAATTTATGACACTAACTCAACAAAAATTTAGGCAAATCTAGAATCTTAACAGTGTTTTAGAAAGCCAATCAGAATCTTTACTTTCAAACAGACCTTATTGATCACCATTTCCACCAGAAACAAAACAGAAAAGCCCTACCATGAAAATGAAAGCTTCCAGGCTCATCACAAGATTTTTCAAGGGACATTATTTTTATTATTGTTTTTCTGTATTGGGAACTCAGTAGATATAAAAGGTTTTGGAAAGATGATTTTTGCTTAATAGGCACATATGTTCTTTACATAACATTATTGCACTTAATATCCTTAAGGCAATTAATCATCCAGCAATAGGAATAAATATCCACAAAAACTTCATAAACAAAAGAAAAATTGCCTTGCTTTGTCTTTAATAGGCCTAACTCCTGAAGCATGACTTTGTCATCCTCACATAAACTAAAAAATTGCAATGAGCCAATGTGCCATGATAGAATAAAAAGTTAAAGATTTAGAAACTGAATAGGAGAACTCATTTTTATTCACAACAATATGTCAAAACATTCTCTGGTTTGACTGTATGCAAATTTAAGACGTATGTTGTGAACTATAAATATATCTTTACTTACTCACTAGTTGATAAAACTTCCAAATTATTCTAACCCTAACATCCTCCACAGTATTTTCCTTCTTGATCTCAGTTTTTAAAAGAAATAGATAAACTATTTAAAATTACATGAGGTTCTTATTTATTTTAAAATTAAAATCTGTTCTTCACAAGCACAACATGCTGTTTCATCTTGATTTAAGATTTTAATTTTTAAACAAAGATTATATCATAAATCCAAGAGTATTTTCACAAGTTTCCTTTAAGGTTTTTGTTCCATTTTGATCTTAAGCACCATATAACTTCATTAAATTATTTAGAAAGTAGCTATAAATAATACAGTTATTTAGAATCTGAAAAGAGAAACTGCTCCTAAATTTACATTTGCAATTATTTTCAGCTACACATTAAGCATACATTGTAGATTAAAAAAAAGTTGTATTGATTTCACAACATCATATCCACTCACATTTTACGTTTTCTGTTTGCTTTGATTTTACTGGGACAGTTTCTGGAGTATATTACTATTTTATACAAATAAGACTAGTGATATCTGGTTTATAAAGATTAAATCATGTCCTTCATTGTTTTCTATGTGCATTGCCCCATTTATCCCAAGGAAACACCATGTTATTCCTGACAGAAGTTTGCCTGATCTATCTGAAATATCTTCAGTGATGGAGCTTGCACAATGCCCCAACAAACTTCTTCAGTCTTTCTCTCTTCATATTGTCAGAACATACTTCCTAATATCTAGTAGTATTCCTACCTTAACATCTTCCTATCATCTTTAATACCTATTGCTTTAATTATCAGGACAATTGGCATCACTAGGAACAGCTTCTATATATTTAGAAGCACAATAGCGTGCTGCAGGTGGTGGAATGTATTGATAAGAGCTATTGTTTATACTATTCAAGCATTTCTTTACTCATGGAATGTATAATCTTAGTTTCCAAAGTGAAGATGTATAATTTAAATAGCATTAAAACAAAACATTGTGAATAAGCAACATGAGAATGAGTTTTCCTAATCTATACAGATTAATTTTCACTGATACTAGTGGCAAGGGCACGTATGTTTTCAGTAGAAGAAGTAAGAACGAAAAGCCATGTTGCCTTCTATGGAGCTGTACTTGCTCACCACAAAGAGTAGCCTATCGTCTTCTAGAGAAGAAAATGTGTCCTCTCCACCATTCTTAATAATTTTAAAATATGCCTTGTTGTTGAAAATAGACAGACTTCTTATTCATCAATCAAATACGTTAGCAAAGATAGAACTTTGTTCAGCCTTTGTTAAAAAAAAAAAAAAAAAAGATGATTTTTAGAAAATAAATAATCTTCAAGCCCTGGGACATTTTGAATGCCAACAGAGTATTCAGGTCTCACTGAATAAATACCTACCTTGCATGCAGATAGCAGAATCTGGGTGTTTGATCTAATAAGATATCTACTTTTAGAAATGCTGATTTACACCCTTAGGTGTCCTTATGTCTCTCCATTATTTGCTAAGGTATATAAATGGCAATGTCAGATGTAAACATCTACACTTGTGAAATGCAAACACACAAGAGTATTTCAGTATCTAGGAAACTATGCTAATCACTCAGAGATGCATAAAAAAATTATGTGCCTGCTCTGTGGCAAGGCATTCACTCAGAAAAGCAGTCTGCACTAGCACATGAGAGTGAATGCAGGCATCGAGTATAAGAACTGCGGAAAAAGGTTCACTCAGACATGTTCCTTACAGGGACATCTCAACCTGCACAGTGGCAACAAGCCCCATAAATGTAAAGCTTGTGACATGGGTTTTGTGTATAAACTCACTTTTGAGGAAACACCTTAAACAGCTATATCGTAAAAATAGTTTCGACAATGCTAGTTCTATGATTTATTTATGTGAAAGCTCCTCTTATACCCCTGAGACAATGAGGAGAAATGGGAGAAAGACAGTAGTAACAGAAGTCTTTGGAGAAATAAAATATGTGAGGGATCTTGCATTAACCTTTATTGAAAACAAAAGTAATGATGGTAACTGATTTGGTAACTTTGGATCAAAAGTGAAGACTCTTTATAGTAAGTTCTGTCTTAAATCTGTAAATGTTTGTGTGACATAGAATGAGTCAGAAACCAGAGTGACAGGAATTTCTCCTTGTATATTAGTCCTGCACCCTTGAACTTTAAAGCAGTCTGAACTAACAATTTGAAACACTGTATAAACTACACATTTTTACTGGAAAATGCATACTGTGCAACAGATGCTTTTTCAAATGTTACCTGATTGTTCTTTTCAGAGCATAATTTCAAGATTAATTCTATTCATTTGCTTTAGCAATTCAGCAATGAGTCGTCTTCCCGTTGTCTGATCTATATTACTTATGATTCCTCTCTATAGTAAAAAGGAACAATTTGGTTGCTAGAATCTTTGTTGGAGAAGAATGTCTGCACCTCTTATTCAGCAAATAAAGAATATTGAGAAAAGTAATTGCTGCATCCTGGGAAGTAGTAGTTCTTTAACAGCACTATTCTAACTTCACTAGAGACCAAGTGAATGTCAAAAACTTCATTTTATTGTCAAATTCAGTTACCTCATCGCTTCCTAAGATCCTAGGAAAATGTCAAGTAAATCCAACACAATTAGAGGTATCCTTGACTGAAAGGCCATGCTATTCTCCCTGAAGAAGCTATTATAAGAACATTTTAGAGGCAGTTTGCTCAGTACCTGTGGAGAATTGATAACTTGTACTTCACATGTTGTTAAACTGAAAAAAAAAAAAGAAGAAAGAAAAAGCGAGAATTACTCTTGGCAATAAGAACCTGGAGGCTGATGCCAGCAGCATACAACATGATGTGAACTGAGTAGCACAAGCACAGTGCTCTCATCTCTGACCAATATTTAGGTAAACTATTTGTGGCAAGCACACTAAACTACCAATGGCATGGATACCCTCAATGCAACAGCTTAAATATGTTTTTAAAATAGGAAATGAAAAAAGGAAAAGCATTTTTCAACTCAATCTCCCTTTTAAAAAGGTATTAATACAAATTCCATATTTATGATTTTTAATTATTGTAATGTCATAATACATAGTAATTATGTTTCTACATGGTTTTCCTAATGAATTTTGTGATTTGGGCTGTGATATGCTTTGACATTGTAGCAAGAAATTTTTTACACCTGAGATTTAAGTGTCCTAAATCTTTTCAATTAATGGAATTCCTCTAAGTGGAGTTGGGCATGTTATTAGATATTCAAAGTAATATGATATTATGAGTCATAACATTATTGTTCAGAAAAAAAGATTTAATTTAAGATCTGATATTTCTAGGGAAAATGAAGAAAAATCAAAACAAATCAAACCAAACCTACCCAACGTAAAAAAATGCATAATACCACAACAAATACAACAACATCCCAACCCCTGTTTAAAGCATTATGAGGGTATTTTATAGGCCAAAAGTAGCTTGATAGCATATGGTCTGCATTTACTTCTTGGGTAGAGAACTGCTAAATAAGATATCTTAACTACCAAGAAGATTAATAAAAAATAAATCTATAATTGATGACTGTTTCAATTCTATATAAACATACATACATACTGTTTTATTCTCATGAGTAGTCCTGTATGAGTCAGATGTACTATACCCATATGGTAAGTAGAAGAAGAGCTTCTTTGATCTGTATTTGATTAGGAAGTAGAGGTAAATCTAACAATCTTGTATTAGTAATGGAAGTCACATAATATTAATACATGAGGAGTCTGTTATGAATATCCATACATAAAATACTTTGCCCACAGGTAACAAATAATACCTTATAAGCTTGCACAAAAAACCATAGGTAGAATTATTAATTTATAATTTAAAACTACGCTGGATAGAATTTTAAGTAAATTATAAAATACCTTATATCTTTTGTACACTTTCTACATCTTGACTGTTTTCATTTAATAAGTAAATTCATTTGGTTAAAAAGAAAACTCAGACAGCAAAATTATGGAGATTTTATTCAGATAAACTAAAATATCACAAAGTACACCACCACAGAACAAGTTGGAAGTGCTAGCACTGCGCATTTCTACAATATATGCCACATAAAAAGGTGCCTAACCTTTCAATTTCTCTAAACCTGTGTCTCAATAGTGAGACTCCCTAAACTGCATCTTAGAGAAAGAAAAAGAACAGCTTTATCATAGCTCACAGACCCTGTCTTCCCTAAAACATTTAATAATTTTTGAGCATGATTCCAAGACCAAGTTATTTGACAAAAGGCTGATCACTGTCAGTTCCTAAATACAGAAAATTTATGGTCAGCATCAGATGAGCAATTAAAGCTTTTAATTGGAGTTTACACTCATAGTTTCCACACCACCCACCCCCAATCAAATGCAGGTATGTGCACATAAACACTCATGCACTCACATATTTTGATTCCCTTATGGTTACAGACAGTTGCATAATCTTTACCAACAGTGGAAATCTTCAAAGGAGTCCATAATCTCATAAGATCAGATCTTCTCTATATGTACAATGATCATTATTCCAGGAAACATCAAAACAGGTGAATTCCTAGTTCATCTATTTAAGCCCTACAGCATATACTTTAGGTGAATAAATTTCACTTAATAAGGAATATCTACAGTATGTCTCTTTTCTTCCCAGATGTCTAGACTTCTAATTATCCCCTTTTCTCTCTTCGCCCTCTCTCCTTGTTATTCTAGTATTTTACATTTAAGAGCTCTCTAACAGACTGAATCACAGTAATAGACATGTCAGATCAATAGTTTACCATTTAAACAATTTATCTGTAGTCGAATTATGGTTATTTCCCATGGTTGTGGACAAGACAGCCCTCAGGGTTTTTTTTATCAATCTCTTTTTAAGGTAAGAAGTGGTTGGTTTGTGCTTGTAACTGATATTTCTTGGACACTTGTTGTTTTCCTAAAATGAAAACTGTGAAGAAAAAACTGTGGTCACCTGGAACCTTTTTGAAGTAACAGGAAAAATTCTTCTTCCTTGAATTGTTTATGAAAGATATGCTTATTGCCAACTTGGATAAAAAGAACAAAGAAAATCTAACATATAGACTCCACATAGCACAAGCTTTCCTACCATAGTGATTATAGAGAACTCTAATTGACTTTGGAAATGGAATTTAAAGTTTTCAGAGGAGACGTTGTATAGCACTAGATCCAGCATCACATATTTGTGCCTTTAAATTTTCTATTTTATTTGTGATGTTTACTTTACAGCATATGCTACTATTTGAATCAGATGATATAGTGTAATGATAAAGGCCAAACTCACAGTCCATGTGTGAACTTAGGACTCTCTATTCTTATGCAAGTACAGAAATCTACTGTATGGATCAACTACTCTTTTTAACTCTTTTGTAGAAAGTATCTAGAAAAAAATAGACACAAACCAACAAAACCCCCTAAGACTTCTTCACCCTAAAAGAGTGTATAGTCAATATATTATACAGAACAATGAAAATTTCATTAGGTAGAATTAATTTTTAGCCTTATTTATGTGGGTGTCAGAGGCAGCCATGTAACTAGGCGTTAAATGGTACATTAAGCTAGCAGAAATCATATCAATTTTATAGTTAAATAATAGATAGAAAAATATAAGAAAATTTGATAAGTGTAGTCTTGGCACATGCCACATCTGAAACTGGTAAATATACCATGAACTGCAGGTATTTGGAAAAGTTCTAATGCATATTACAATATTTTTTCAAATTATGCTCATGTGGAGAATTTTGCAAAGGAAAGTTACATTAGTTTTGATCAACAAATTGCACATTTATTCCCTTACTTTACTTAAATTAAAGCATTGTGATTGTGATTTTATTTTAATGAATTATTGACATTCAAAATTCTGACACTGTTAAAGCTGGGAGCTGGGAAATATTAACTGATTTTAAAAGAAACTGAACAGGGGCATTAGTTTATATTTAGTTTATATTTAAGTTAAGTTCAAGTCTTACTTTTTTCTTTTTTCTTTTCTTTTTGTTTTCCCCCGTGGCATGGTATAATATTTTAACCCCAGCCGATAACTAAGCACCACACAGCTGATCCCTCATACTCCCTAGCTGGGATGGGGGCAAGAACTGGAAGAGTATAAGCGAGTAAACTTGTGGACTGAGCTGAAGACAGTTTCATGAGTAAAAGCAAAAGCCCCACATGCAAGCAAAGCAAAACAAGGAATTCATTCACCGGTTCCCATGGGTGGGCATGTGTTCAGCCATCTCCAGGAAAGCAGGGTTCCATCACGCATAACAGTTACTTGGGAAGGCAAACACCATAACTTCAAATGTCCCCCTCTTCCTTCTTCTTCCCCCAGATTTTTGTTGCTGAGTATGACATCGTATGGTATGGAATATCCCTTTGGTCAGTTGGGGTCAGCTGTCCCAGCTGTGTCCCCTCACAACTTCTTGTGCACACCCAGCTTATTCGCTGGTGGGGTGGAGTGAGAAGCAGAAAAGGCCTTGATTCCATGTAAGCACTGCTCAGCAATAGCTAGAGCATCCCTGTGTTATCAACACTGTTTCCAGCAGAAATCAAAACCTAGCCCCATACCAGCTACTATGAAGAAAAGTAATTTTACCTCACCCCAAACGAGCACACATACAGTTAGATTTAATGGAAGTAGGACAAACTGTTAAGTTCCATTGTTCAGCTGGAACCCTTGTCTACTGAACATAAACTTGTAACAGATTCTTGAAAGCTTGTTATTTTCTAGATTTACTCTTATAAGTAAAAACCCATTTCTTTCTATATCCCTCCCCTCTGATACTGAAGAAATCTCATCCTGAAACTAATCAGGAATATTGGATCCCTATCCGTATAAGAAAACAAAGATGAAGATTCTCAGAAAAGAACTGCACACAATATATTATCATGGAGGTCAAGTCCACTTTTGGGATAGACATTATAATCCAGAGCGCTTTAAGGCACTGATGACGAACAGTCTGTTGGAAAAGAAAATAATTTATTTTAAACAAAGGCAACAAATTCAAGGCAATTAAAGAGAAGGATAAAAACAAATCACAAAGTTAGGAAAAAGTTTTCCTGAATATCCATGAAAAATAAAGAAGATAGAAGATTTTGTCGGTCTTGTTGGTTTTAGCTGATCTTGGAGTGGAGATAGATAGCTCTGCAGCAGCAATGATTCACCTTCATGCTGTGTGCAACAGACTATGTCATGCCATCAAAAGGCCATCCAGTTATGTCTGAAATTTTAAGCTATTTTCCGAGGATGTGTAGAAGCTAGCAAACTGGCTAGTTTGTCTGACTGCAAATGAATTGGATCAGTCCTGTGGGAATATGTATGCCAAAGTCAGTTGTGTCATAATGGAAATTACTGAGCTATCCTTTAGCTAGCAGCTACATTAGGGCAGCACTGTACAGCACCATGTACAGATATTAATCTAAGTCCCCAGGAACTAATTGAGGCTGTCACAGTTTCCCATAAAATGCTTTCAAAGTCATCTATCTATTTTCATTGATTAGATTTTCTATTTTACATGTTTATTTTGGCACTTAATGGCACTTATTTTAGATGCTTTGTGCAGCACATCATATTTGGGCTCAAGCTTGGTAGTGGATAGTCTAGATCCATTAGCAGTAATAGTGATCTGATAATAATTTAAAAGTTATAATGAAATTGGTATCACATAATTACTGCAATCATTCTGTTACCTTTTATATGGATATTGAAGGTTCACAACTAAAATTGCATGCATATTCCTTTAATGATCACAGACTAGGAAAAGTAATCCTTCATCATAAAATATGCAGCAGACTTGACCATTTCTCTAATGGTAACTCATTATCTATCTGAGGATATCTTGAGTTTAAAATTCAAATTATAAGAAATTAAAATAAAACTCAATGCTATTAGAGAAACTGAGACCTAATTTAAGTGAAATTGAACCCAGGATTATTTGTGGAATGCACTCAAAGTAGTGAAATAGGCAGTAGAAAGCTTGCTGTCTCTTTGGATCAGTTCTAGAAGAAACCTCTGACATTCTATCCTCTGGAGAGGATGACTCCAACTTGAAAAAGGCGACACAACTGAGGGGTTGGGGGGGAAGTGGGTGGTGGTGTTTGTTTGTTTGAAAACACAACTATTTCATTAAATGACCATTTATTTAGGTCTCAGTCTAAGACCTGTTCATTGAATCCTGGTCAGATAATAAAAAGCTGACAAAATTAACCTGATGTGCTTAAATAATGTGTGTTGACCTTATTCAGTCCAGTGTTACTTTTCTGCATCCCTAGTTATAATACTCTTACAGCTATTCCATCTACAGTGTAAATAATAAAAAAAAAAAAAAAAAAAAAAGTTTTGGGAGTGGAACATCCCTACTTATCCAGTTATTAAGGAAATGGGATTTGGTTTGTACTTTGAAGTACAGAAATGGAAACTCGTTTGACCTTTCTTCTGTGGTCTGCTCAGCATAGGGAACAAATTGGAGATTTTTATATGTAAACAGGTCATTTAACTGTAATTTCATGTGAAAGGTTATATGTCTACATAAAATGTAGCCAAATAACAAATCTTCTAAAAATATCCAATTTGATAAAAAAACTTGTGACTAAGTGGAGTCTAACCTGTATTTAGATTTAATAGGATACATACTGCTTATTGTCCTGAACTACACAAAATGAACTAAAAATCTACTGTGGGTGTAGTTAGGAGACCCCAAGTTGTGGTAACAAACATAGTTCCCATCTCATTTGGTAGCAAAGGAAATGATATAAGATATATATATATATCATATAAAATGTTATATATTTTTGGTATATTGATCACATTCTGGTACTGTGTCCTCTTTTTAGGGGTGATGTTTGCTTTTTTTTTTTTTTTTTTTTTTATGTTAAGCCTAATAAAGACAGCTAGGATATGTCTTGTTTATTCATGAAGAGGAGTGTGAATAAGGTCATAATTAGCCATCTAACAGGGCATTTAAACCTTTTATAGAGATTTCAAAAGAAAGAAATGCTAAAAGCCAAATTTTTACCATGGCAATGAAGTAGATTCACAAGGAATATTTCACAATCTGACTGCCACCTTGAGCTTTTCATGAAAAGAATAACAAAATATTTAGACAAAATGAAGCAACTTCATCAGACAAGACTCAAAGACATTTGCAACAGTTATTTGCCAGCTCTTTGTCTTCTGGTGTGATTAACCTTTCACTCAAATCCAAATACAGTGGAGTAACAGTCAAAGCAATACATGTAGGTTCTGTAACAAGTGAGTTATTAAGAAAAAGAGTAAAAGAAGGACCATCACCTCAAAACTCTGTGAAGGACAGAACTGACTTAGACATCTACATCTTGCATGGTTCATACCAACATTAACAACAATAACACAACATAGCATTTGAGTGCTTTTCCTGGGTCACTTAGAAGTTACACATTGCAAAGTTGACTTTGTTTCCTTTTGTGACTACATTAATCTTTGTAGATGTTAGCGACCTTACACCACTTTAGTTGACTTTGTTTCCTTTTGTGACTACTACTAGATTTGTCAAATGTGTTTGCTGTTTCAAAACCTATGTTATAGACTTCTAGAAAGCCTCATCACCTGGTAGAACTAGCTAAATCTACAAACAGTAAAGCAGTGACTATATTGTATGCAACAAACATACCACTTGCTCGTCATGATTTGAAGTACTGTTCATTTCAATCACCTTTAGTTCTCTTCTCAACATGAAACGGTGAAGTGATGATGTGATGGATGAAAGGTACAGTAAGTAATGCTGCACAGTGTATCTGGTGTGATTATTGGGTTGCTGTTTATGGTGAGGGTTTTTTTTTTTTGTAGTTTAGGTGATGGCATCTGTTTGCTGAAGAGGTTATGCGTTTATCAGATCATTGAAGTATACACTTAACTTCAGATAAAGGACATCATTTCTTATTGACTGTAGTCTGTGAAACTACTTTATTTTGTCAGAATGAAAATCAATGGGCTCATGCAGCACTACAAATCAATTTCTTCCATTTAGATTACAGTGCTTTTACATGCTTGATTGTGTATAAACAGACTTCTCGCTCCTCAGAATATCTTGCAATTTATCTACAAATAGGAAGGCAAATGTCCATGCTTTTTTAAAAAAAATTTAAATCTTCTTTGTATTTTTTTAAAAGATAAAACTGCTGGAAACGGGATATTTCCTTCTGAGGTTTCAGAATTTTAAAATGTTGCTTAGGTACAAATCAGAATTAAAGATTTGAGAACTTGAGGAGAAAAAGGTTATCACCAGACAAAATACTTTAAAATTGCCTACTTTACCCTTACACAATATTTGTTTAAGCTGCATTGGAACAAACTATTTTGATAGGTTGTCTTAGAAAATGTCGATGTAATGACTACATTCCCATGAAATATTTAAAACTATGGAATTAGTATATTGCTATAGAAGATATGAAAAAGTTTCAGTCAGCTTCACTTAACAGTCAAGAGAAATGACTAAACCTGCATGTAATGATATCACTAGATATATTTAATAGAGAAAAAATACATGAGCTTTTCACACAGAGCTGGCATGATTATGAATTGTATACAAGAATCACAAGTATATTATAAAGTTCTATTACAAACCATTCTGCTTCACTTTCCCCTCATTCACTGTATAACCAAAAGGAATAATAACAGAAATAATGATAATGCAAACAACAAAAAGCTAGTTATAGTATTCACTGTGTTATAACAATACTTTTATTTTCTTTTCAAAAAAAGTAAAATTATTTTATATTAACTATATTTCTTCTGATTTATTTCAGAACTTGTACAGATCAGGGACAAAATTTTTATGCCCTGAAAGTGTACATAAATTATAAGGGCCTGAAACAATGATTTCTACAAACTTAGGGGATATTATATTGAAAACAGGAACTGGCAGTAGATGTAGAAAGAACTGGATTAAACAGATTTTAATAAATGGGGATGTATTGCTGCAGGAAAGAATGGACCCAAATTCAATACAGTTTAATCATTCAAAGTGAAACATTTTATATCCTTACATATGCAAGCATAAATAGGAGAGCAAATCTTGGATTCAATAATTTAGTAAAAAGGTAGTCGCTATCACAGACTGTAGCAAAGATTTGAGATCTGCAGATCTGACTGAGAGTTCTTTGATTTAAGGTATAAAAAGGCAATAAAAGCAATGCAAACAGAGGCAGCTAACAGACACATCAGTATGTGTGCCTGAAAAGGAGCTGAATACACTGCTGAAGGCAGTGTAGGACTGACCAGTAACAGGGCTGATGAACCACACAGCATGATCCCCACCATCTGAGCAACTATCCATGGCACAGCATAACTATGCTGGAGGAAGGATGGGGCCACCCAGGCCTGGGGCAGCAGGACCCCCTGGTGCCTCTCGCAGAGCTGGGGCTGGCGGACATGGTGTCCCTGCCTGTGGGAGCCGGGTCTGTTAACAGGGTAAGGAGCTGTAGAAAGAGGAGAGCAGATGGCACAGCATCAAAGGAGAGGTAAAGGTTACTGACAGGATTTTCTCTGAGGCCATTCAAAGAGGAGAGCTCCAACCTCCAGGAGGCACAGGCAAAGACTGTTCACTGGACGGCAAATGAAGACTCCTGTGGTGGCAAAGGATGGGAGATCATGACCTCTGGCACCAAGAAAGCCCTTCACCCACAGATCTGCAACTACAGAACAGGCCCCGGTAGCAGACAAAGGGTAGACAGCAGTATTTTGTGAGGCTGGCTGTGCTATGAGACCAATGGCAGCATTAGGATGAAATGGTGAGTGATGGCAGTGGGTAACTCCCTGCTGTGGGGAGGGTCCCATCTGCTGACCTGACCTGCTGTTGGAGAGGTTTGCTGCTTGCTGGGAACTCAGACCTTGGATGTTACTTGTCCAGACCTCAGACTATTGCACTTGCTACTTTTTCACATAGGTACCGTGGTGGATTAACCTTGGATGGCTTACAGGTGCCCACCAAGCTGTTCTCTCAATTCCCCTTCTTACCAGGACAGGGGAAGAAAATAGGATGGAAAGACAAGGACAGGGACATTGGTCACAGGCAAAACAGACTCAGCTTTGGGAAAATTAATTTAATTCATTGTTGACTAAAAATAGACTAAGATAGTGAGAAATAAGATGAAAACTAAAACAACCTTTCCCCCACCTTCCCTTATTCCCAGGCTCAACTTGTCTCCTTCATTCCCAAATTTTCTACCTCCACCCCTTTGAGCAGCAGATGGGGACAGGGAAATGGGGGTTGCAGCCAGTTCACCTCTGCTGCTCCTTCCTCCTCACACTCTTCAACTACTCCAGTGTAAGGTTCCTCCTATGGGATACAGTTCTTGATGAACTACTCCAACAAGGGTCTTTCCACACAGGCTGTAGGATGGATCCTTTCCACTGGATATAGTCCTTCAGGAACTGACTGTTCCAGTGTGGATCTCCCAGAGGGTCACAGTTCCTGCCAGAAAACCTGTTCATGCATGTCCTCCACTCTACTGACTGCGGCTCCTGCCAGGAGCCAGCTCTGTCATCAGGTCTCTATGGACTACAGTTTTCTTCAAGGCATTATCTACCTGCTCTGGCATGGCGTCCTGCATGGGCTGCAGGATGGATATCTGCTTTGATGTGGTGCACAGGGCTGCATGGAGACAAGTTGCTTCACCTTGATCTCAATGGGCTGCAGGGGAATCTCTGCTCTGGCACCTAGGGGATCATCTCGTCCTACTCCTTCTCTGACCTTGGTGTTTGCAGGGATGTTTCTCTGACATTTTCTCACTCTTCTCTCACAGCTGCTGTGCAGGGTTTTTTTACAATTTCTTAAATATGTTACCACAGAGGCACCGCCAGTGTCACTCACGGTCTCAGCTTTGGCCAGTGACAGGTCTGTTTTGGAGCTGGTTGGGACCGACCCTTTCCAACAGAGGGGCAGCCCCTGATCTCTTCTTACAAAGGCCAGCACTGCAGTCCGCCTGCTACCAAAACATTGCTACAGAAACCCAATGTAGACACCAATGAGGCAATTACAGAAGGTCTTAAGCACATCAAGCATGAATACACAGTTGTGTGGGTGAGGGCATGGGGGCCAGTCTGGTGTCTCCTCAATCTTGTCTATGAAAAGCTTGGGGATGTGTGGAATGATCATGCAGCTCAACATCTGTTTGCAAAGCTGGTGTCATTAAAAGGGATTTGGCTTTTTTGATAATAGGAACCTCTTTTAGGATCTCCTAGGGAGACACAGGATCCACCAGAATGGGGAAGATCTGACCAACCTGGTGAGGAGACCATTTACCCAAGAATAAGATGGGAGTGGGAGACGACAAACCAGTAAGTGGACATGAGTGGAAAGCAAAATGTGCAGGGTGACGGTAAGAAGAGACACGGCAGGAAAGATAAAAAAAAGTGAAAGATGGGTCTTCTCAAGTGCATGCTCACAAACGTGCACAGTGTTGGAAACAATCAGGAGCAACTAGAGCTGCCACGCGGTCACAAATCTGAAATATTGTTGGAATAACTAAGACAGGGTGGACTTTAGGAGAACATATTTCAGCTTATTAAGGACCTGAATCTGTCGAGATTTATGATTTTAAATTTAAATCTGTTTAGTACGGTGTGAAAGAATAGTTCATTAATTGGATATCTCACAAGACATGAGCAGTTCCAGGGAGAAGCTGAAATGCAGTCTCAAGGAATTTTTAGTAAATGTTTTTCTCCTTAAATCCAGTTATCATAAGAAGATTCATGGCTGAAATAAAAAAAATGTATCTGACACACCAGTTAGGAGTCAGCATACCATTTCCTCAGAACATCTCAGAAACCTGAGCAAATTCAGCTTTTCTTAGAAGAAGTAATCAGGACAACCCTCACTTTTGTGATGGGAGGTCCATCCCTACCAGATCTTTATAAAAGGGAAGCAACATGTAACAATTTACTGCATATAACAACTTGTTACTATGTATAATACCTTCTCAAAACTTTTTGTTCTACCGATGCTGAAATGCATTACAGAGTTTTTGTGCACTTGTATGTCTACGTACACGTCCTTACTGGGGATTTCATTGGCTAAAAAAGGAACGTGGGAACTTAGGTTAAGGTGAAAATAGATATGAAGAAGCAAGAACACAGGGACTCTTATGAAAACATTCCAGTCAGTGTCCTAAGGAAAGTTCTGAGACTACTGCTTCTCAGTTTCTCTTTCTGAAAGTAATTTTTGACAAAAGTAGTTAAATTTTCTTTAGACTACAGCTAGACTTTGAATCTTCCTGGGGAATGTCCTACTCACCTATATTATAAAGCAAGTCCAATGAAGAGTAGAACCAAATGTTAAAATATGAAAATTTCTGGGAGGGGGAAGGAAAAAGATCTTCTTTTTTTTTTTTTTTTTTTTTCTTTTCTGTTGATGGACAGGAGGTCACAATACAAAAATAGTGAAGCTTTTGTTCTGTTGTCCACTTTATGATCTGGGTGAGTAAAATAGTGGATGGAGATAATGCATTTTTTAATGGGCCAGTAGGAAATTGTCTCTATAAAATAAAGTATAAAAGACAGAATCCGATGCACATCACTATGTTGTGCATAAAGGTAAATTCAGCTTTTATTAACTATATCTGAAAATTCTGAAATACAGTTGTAAATCCTCCATTTTCCATGAAATGAAACCATAGTAAAAATCAATTTAAAATGTGATTTCATTGTTTTCGCATTGTGACTCATTCCATTACAAAATTGCAAAAACCCTAGTACAATCTCCTAAGCTTTGAAAGAGCAGCCAGAAGTGGTAGGTTTTTTTTCTCCCCCTTCTGTCATTCTATTCCCTTAATTTAAAAAATAGTGATAAAAAAGGAGGAAGGAACAAACCAGCAAAATACTAATCTTTTTCACTTTGCTCTACCTGTCAAATTTTCTTACATTTTGCATGAACAATCCATTGTAAAGTCTCATTGTTCTCTCCCTTGCAAGTGATTAAAATCTTCAGTCACTTTCAGAAAGATGTTAAGTTATCCAAAAATAATGGATCCAGATAGTCAGTCAAGCATGATAACCATTCGGTAGATTAACTTTGCTAGTATCCTCCCATGGACAAAGGAATGTTAACTTAGATGAATTTAAATGGAACATGAGACTTTGTGGTTTTAGCACATGAATCTCAGCATGCTGTGTCACAAATGTGTTATGTTTCAATGACATCAAACTCAATCTATAACAGTATCTGTTTAATCTGTTTTGTATTTGAAATGAATATTTTCCTGAGAAATATCTGGTAACGTAGATTAAAAACTGAGGACAGTAATAGTAAGCTCCTAGGAAAATGTGATTGGTAGGGACATCTGAGTTAACCCCAGCTCCCCATAGACATAGACACTATTAAAAAAAAAGATGTTTAGTCCAGAGTGCTTCATACCACGATCCACAAAACATTTTCCACTCACTGCCACAAACTCGAGCACAGAAGAGCGCAACACATCAAACACTGTTAATGTCCTAGTTTGCCGATACAGCAAGTTGAAATACTTCATATATCATATGAAATATATGCTTCATAAATAGTGGAGAAGCACATCTGCACTGTCCAGATTATTTTATTTATGTGGCTTCCCGAAATCATTCCTCTCTGTTACACAGAGGTAAGAAATCGTCTTGTTATACATTTTTACCATAATAGAAATTGTCTTGCATATTAGTCTCACATCTTTTTTTCACAAAATGCTCCTTTGATATCTGCAGCTTGTGGGGAAGAAAGCCCTCAAAAAATATAGAAATAAAATCTCCTAGTCTTGTGAAAACTTTTTTATCCCCCCCCCCCCCCCCCAAAAAAACACATGCACAGTGCCAGAATAATAGCTGAACTTAAGTATATTCCACTGACTATTATGGAAGCCTAAGCATATGCCTCACAGGGAGAAACATTGAAGATATCTAAATTAGGTGTTTAAAACCAAATCTTATTCCAATGCTTGAGAGGTGCTGCAGAATGTATGACAACTTTTCTCTACTCTTTTTTTTTTTTTTTTTTTCTGAGGGAATATTTAGTTAACATAGCTACCTGATCAAATCAGCTACTAGATATTTGTCTCCTGCTACTGGATTTCCAGAGTTCAGAACCTGCAAATGAGTTTTACTATGAGTGATATGATGTTTTGCATGAATTTTTAAAACCTTTTCATAAAAAGTAGCCAACAACTCAAGAATATCATACTAAAATATACCTTGAAAGTGTGCTGTTTAAATGGCAACCTCAAGCAATCAGAAGTTAAGAAATGCAAGGTTTAAAGGGCATCTGTGCCAGGGAAAGATACAAACTGAAACATTTAATGGGTGCTGTCACATAGGTAAAAACATTTTTTCCTCTCTGACTAGAACATATGTTAGATACTAAAGAAAGATTTTGGGGAAAAAAAAAAAATTAAATAGTAACTAGAGAAACCATTCAGCAAGTTGAGACAAACAGATGAACATATACTACAATACAAGCATACTTCAGAGCTCAGGACCATGAAAGGATAACATGAATTTTTTATCAAACTTATGTAGCAAGTAAAAATACTCACATTGAAAAGTGAATGGGAATTCAGATTGCTTGAAGTTAATTTGACATTTTGAGCTGTCTGCAGAGGTTTTATGTGATTTTGTGATGCTTATGGATTGGCCTACAATGCAAATTTAATTACTCAATTGGCATATCTGCATCAGTTTAACTATTTAACAAAGAAAAATATTCAAAACATGACAATAATATCTGCATCAAGATGTATGGCATAATGTAATTAGACCTACATTGAATACAGCTATCAACCCAACATAGAGAAGAATTTTGCTGTGGACAGTAAAGCTGCCTTCTTCAGAAAGAATTAGACATTAAAGAATCTCCCAATTCACAAAGTAATCTTACAGAGATATCAGCTGTAGGCATAATTCCCAAGTCCACTCTGCAAACAGTTTTCATGGCAAATATTCAGAGTATACTGAGAGCATGAAAAACGTGCAAAATAAATTCAATCTTTATAGTGTTATAGAGCTTCCATTGTACATACACTGTACATCTAACAGATTGCTTCATAAATTATACTGTAAAATACTTCCAGAGAAAAAAAAAAAAAAAAAAAAAGAGTTGTCAGATGCATAGCAAACACAAATCTCTGTCCACTTTGCTGGTGGCTGATTACACCCTATGGAGTATTTTGTTACCTGAATAAAAAGTTTTCAAAGTGCCTTTGTCTTCTTGGATGCTCTATGACAGAGCAGTTTCTGTTAGGTGCAGGATCAACTTCATGGATGTGAAACAATCAAGAAAGAAAATGATCCAGTGAGACCCTGTCTCTGAAAAGGGTCACATAGGTCAGCTCCTGCTCTGATCTCAATTTCCATGCATTGATTGAACTAGGCTTTTGTAATCCGCAATATTTTTACAGTATTTTAATTTAGGAAGTAACCTTTACTCAACCTTATTAATTTACAAGGATATCGCTTCTTTTTTTGTAAGGATATTTCATGTATGAAGAACAGTGTTGTTAGTCTTTAGTAGCAAAAGTTGGGCTGTTCAGATCCAACCGCAGTAGTAAATTTATTTTTGTCAAACCTGTGGTTTGATTATGTCCATGCTAACCAGAAACTTTGGCAAATTTATTCACCTGTGATGAAACAGAGGCTCAAGGATTATGCCAAAAACAGAATGAGAATTTTTAAGCAGTAGATAAGGCAAATTAATCTGATAAACATGGAATGCAAATATGTATCAAGTATATGAAATGTAAGGCGTGGAAAGACGTGTAGATAAGAAAACTGAAGCAAAATTAGCAATACCTGGATATGGCACTTCTACTGGAGCAATTTCTTAATTCTGAACCTAAAACAGGTTCAGAGGTTGCTTTGAAGCTACTTTTTTAAATTCGTCTGGAAGACAAATGGTTTGCCTCACTATTTCCCCTCCCAATATATTATTAATTGTTCATAATAAATTTTATTTAATTATAATTAATATTATTCCTTTGACTTTGTACATTTATTCTGACATTCTGGAGTTCAACTACCAAAATCTGTTCAGGAGTCTCAGTTATCATATGCCTATTCATATGCAAAAACTATACGGGATGTTTCTTGATTGCTGTTATCATCCTCCTCAATGAGGAAATATCATTGCTTTGGATAGAGTCTTACACAGAGAGTAGAAAAATCACTGGCAAGTTTCCAATGAAAAAAAAATTGTGATTCAGTGATCAAAGAACTTGTGAACAATGGCATTTATTTAGCCTAAATACAAGAAGTCATTTGGGCTGGAGGACTGAAAGGAGAGGAAGGAAAGAAGACACAGTAACGGACTTCATATAGACAAAGATTTCTACAACTAAGGAAGGTCACAATCGGTTCTGCAAGTCTGTAGTGAATTGTCTAGAAATAATGGACTAAAGCCAAAGCATGGAAGATGCAGGTCACATGTTAGGAAATACATTCTAACAGTAACGATAATGTTTGTTGGAGTAAATTGCCTTGGATGACTGTGCAGTATCAATTACCAGACTTCTTTATGACCAAATTTTAAGTATCTGTTAGGGATGGTGCAAGTGTAGATGATTCTGCCCTGGACCAGAAGAACGGGATAGATGGCCACTTGAGATGTCTTGCATGTTTCATGACTTAAACGAATAACTTATGGATACAATCAGGATGTCAGAATTTGTTATTGCATGTCATCATGAAAAATATAGAAGTTGGAAAAATATTTTTACTATACTATTTGCTTACAACATTCAATAAGATTTACTATGATAGTCCTTTAAACTTATGTGTCAATATTTACAATACAATTTTTAAATGGCAAAATATCAGTCTGGCTGATGAAGCAAATATTGTGTCGCTTTATTCTATTCAAGTTGCTTTAAAAATGTTAGTATATTTTAGGTCTTCTTTCCCCCTTCCTCCCTTCCCTCCTCCCCCACCTTACAGTTACTTCCATTGTTTTATTTCTATTTTAAAGGAACATGAATATAGCACCTATTTCTCTGATATATGGACAATATTTATTTTACTAAAATAAGCCAAGGTACATATGTCTCTAGAGTTTCACTTACTGCAGTCAATAAATATTTTATTGCTAAAATTTTAAAAGTGCTCCAACGGAAGTTATATAAAACTTTTATTGACAAGAACAAAGCTGTTGCAAGAAAAAAAAAGAACTGTTTATTTCTTATTCTGAGGTAAATATCTAATCTATTTACAGAAAATGTCCCAAGTGAATGCGCAATAAAGAAAATGAGAACTTCTCACAGCTGTAAATAATATATGCTGCCTCTACTTTACTATATCCTCATGTTGTTATATCTACAATCCTTTCATAGAGATAAGTAAAAATAAATAAATAAATAAATAAATAATTATGCAGCATCTTGGGGTATAATGGCAGGAGATTTGAATAAAATTTCCTGAGTTGGTGGAACCAGGTCACTAATATCTTTTTCAAGAATTGATGGTAGTGATTTAAAAAAAAAAAAATAATATTTTTTTTTTGTCCCCATGTCTTCTGGAACAATCTGTTCCACAATTGTGTAATTTTAAGGATAGGAAAACACCCTTTAAGCTACCACCCATTTTTCTTGCATTTAGATTATACTCCTATGTTCTTCTGCCAATATTGTCATATCCAAAGCAATAACATTCTGTTACTTTATCTTAGCTTAAATAGCTCTTTTCCCTCCCTCATAAGTACTACCCTCTCTCTGTCTCCTCCCTTAGTGAATTTAAACAGCAATCACATTCAGTGCCAGCTTTCTTTGTTAAGCTATACATGATATACTCCTTTTCTTTCTAGTTACCTCTTCATTATAATAGCATTCTCTCTAACTGCTTTAGTCTGAATTCATGTTTCTCATTATTAAACAGAATTATAAATCTTACATCAGGTAAGATCACACCAGTGCCTGGTATTTCTCATGTAATTACACTTCTTGATGCATCCTACAACAGTCCTTGCCTTTTCACAGATTCACCATACATTAATAATCCAATTCTTCCTCCTCCTGAAGAATTCTTAAGTTATGAGCCCTGAACTTCTAGCAGAAATTCATATTTGTTCCAAAGTATATGATTCTCTGTCATACACACATTCTGTATGTCCTGAAGATTTAGGCATGAGAAAAAGGTACTTCCCAGTGCTACATTTGCTGAGAAAATACTAAAGAGATATTTAGAGAAAAGGCAGCCAAACTGGATCCAGTCTCACCTGTACTTCCTTTGGACAGTAGTGTTGCTGACTATCTCAGAGCCACAACTGGACTTTGTTCACGGGCAACTAGCTGGTCTGCTCTAAAAGGCAAGGAGGACTGCCATGGACCAAGACCTAGAAATGAAAGGTAAGATACAAAACAGTTCAGTCCTACTCTAAAGAAACTCTAGAGTTTGTTCTATGTGCTTTAATTTTGCTAAGCCATAGGCAATATGTTTCATTCATGATGAATGAAACTTATTTATTTCTTTACATTTAAATGAAAAGTAAATTAACTTGCATTTCTTACTTTCTTTCCAACTTTATCTTTTATCTTGCTTTCTCTACTTCTTTTTTAATATTTTTCATTTGAAGTTCATTACCTTCCTTGTAAAAGCTGAAGTCTCTTCCCTTCCTTCTCTTCTATAACTTCTTTATTCAGTTTATTCAAAATGACATATCAAAGCTCCTAATTTTCCATCACAGTCAATGATTTTCTTTCATTCTTTACATATGAAGGTAGAGTTTGAGTTATATAACTAGAAACAAAAATTCCTTTTTATTTATTCTATTATGTGTTTTATTAATATAATTACAGCATGCAATTTTTGAGGATGTCTGAGATTCATTTTTCTACCAACATAAGGTCTAGCAAGCTATTTTTAGAAATGCTTGGAGTTTACAGTCAATTTTTATTTGGCTTACAATAATCTGTAAGCAGTTCCATTTCTTGAAAGTGTGCACTACTTTCAAAGAGGAATATTTACAGTTTGCCTACATATATATTTATTCCAATCCACATAAAGATTTAATATTTTAGAAACGCATTGCAAGTTAACCCTTCAAAGCATTATGCAAAACTATTATTCATATTTGATTATTCTACAGTCAGTTTCTCACATCATGTGTGTATTTAAATAAGAAACCTTTTTTCCTATACTTTCATTAAATATTTTCTGTAAGAAGTTCCAATAATATCTTCTAAAAGAATAGTCACAGTCACGCAGAGAGAGTTCAGAACCACATAACTTTTCATATTACAATTGTATTATAAAACATTGGTTTTAACTGATTTGCAACAATAAGCAATGTTCCAACATGATTTTAATTGCTTCTTTCCCCATAATTTGAGGTCTAGAACAAATGTCTTGTAGAATTACTCCAAGTTAATTAACACATAATTAAATCTGAAAATGTCAAAAGACAAGACAAAGATGTCGAGTCATTTTCAGCTATCTTATCCTGATGTAATTAGAAAACTAATAATGACAGCATAAGGTTTTTCAACTGGAGATTAAGGACCCAGCAAATAAAATTATCCATCATCCAGCTTCTCTCCTCATTTTGTTTGGTACCGTGCTCCGTTTTCCTTTCATCTACTCTTCCTTCTGCCCTGCTCTTCTTGCAGATAATTTGAGTTATTCCAAAGTAATTACAAAAGCTTTACATTGGATAAAACTGATTATCTTATTATTTATTTTGGTTTTGAATAAAAATAGCTTCAATTAAAATCAGTGAGGATAAATAAAATTTGGAATTGAAACACAGGGAGAACACGAGACAATTTTAAAATATTCTGGTATCAAAGCTATTTCTTACCATGCACAAAACAATCTGATTTCATCTTAGATTTTCCTTTTCTCAGCCTGGAGCTGAGAAAAATCAAAATTAGCTGATTAACTGAATTTCCCAGTAGAGTAATGTGAAAAAACAAAAAACCCAGTACTGCCATGAAAAGCAATGTGTTTGGCAGAAGTCTGTGCATCACAACTTGCTTGCTCTGTGCTTTCCATAAAAGAATGGTAGGGTTTATGGATGGTAGTCATATTTTCAGATACATTACAACCAAGAGCTTTTTTTGTACAATCAATGTTTAAACAAACTTATCACTTAAATCAGTGTGAAGATCTGATTAAAAACTGCTTGCATATTTAGGCGCTCGAGAGACATTTGGTAGTGAACTAATCACCACTTATAGATACCTTTTCAGCAAGAACAAATGATCACTTTTTAAATACAGGGTTCTTGGGGGGGGGGAAACCTTATGCCTTTTAATTCTCAAGGTAAATCATCATCTGTATGGAGCCACAGTAACCTATATCAAGAATAAGAAATAAAATATCCGCTATTTGTATACTCACTAAAGAGCTAATTCAGTCTTAGCAGTTCACTGCTATATTGCTATCAATCCTTTTTTTTTAAAGTCTATTATTTATAACAACTCTAGTTTTATAAAACAAACACCCAAATAATATAACAGATATTATTACCAATCAAAAATATTTGTTCCCCTGAAAGAATCATTTTAAAGCTATCACTTCATCCACAATATAGTAGCCTTACCAGTGCCACAATTCCTCTAGCTCTATCTATACCCTACCTCTACATCTCACACTTAACTTGATTAGCACAGTGTGTTACATGAATAATTTTAAAACCTTGTTTTTGAGCGGAATTCTTTCAAAATCATTGCACCAAACTTTAATGATTGTAGGACCTACAAAAGCACAGACATTGTTTTCTTGTTTTGAGAAGCCTTGAATCTCATCGTTTGTTACTTTGAAAAGCAATAGCCTTGAAACAAATCAGAAACATGTTTTGTCCTAATTTGTGTTGTGCAAGTGCTGTTGAAGTGTTACATAGCCTTGGCATTCAATGAGAAAGGAATATTTCTATCTCTCTGTTATCAACCCACTCAAGGTATTAGAAAACTTCAGCTGGCCACAGTGAGTTTTAGAGCAAATCATAATTGCAGGAATTGAACAGGTTGTAAGAATAATTGTGATTGTCTTTTTTTTTTTTATTTGTAAGCTCTTACTAAGGGCTCTGTTCATTGATTCTGAGCATGCCTCTTTGCTTTTTTACTTCTTCCTCTCCAGCTTCACTTTCCTTTTCATCCTTAATTATTTATGGAATCTTTTGTACTTTCATATTGACTCATATGTACTTCCCATAGATTTCAACTTTCAAGGTGCTGTATGGAATATTTGCCAGAGTTCTTGCAATTTGTTTATTTTAGTGCTTTGCACTTTGTGCATTGGCTTTCGTAATTCACTCAAAGTTAATTTCCTGAGATTGAATATGCTCATATTCTTGTATTATATAGTCCTACTCATTATTATGATGTATGGAAGCAGTGGCAAACACTTCTAAGACTTTTTTTAAATTTCAGTCCTTTTTTGTACTGCAAAGAAAAGGCCCCCCATGTAGTTCTAGTTATATTTTTCAACTTCTGTCATTCAGTGATATCCAAGACTACAACAGTTTCTTCCTTTAAGCAGAAAAGGAGTTATTTTTACTTTTCAAATGATCTTAGGTACACAATATCTGCATGCTATTTGTCTGTGTCAGGTCTGACAACCTAACAGATTATTTTATACTAATTTTCTTTCAATGAAGTCTCTGGCACAATATGTAATCAACTTTTGTAATGATATTTCCTTTGTTTTCCTTTAATTTCCATTGTGGTTTCAAAATTGAATCAGAAATTATTAATACAATGGAAATGAGAGAATTATTTTAATTTGGTAATGTCAAAGATATGGAGAAGAATGTAACAAAGCAGTTTTATAGAGTGTAGAATGTCTTGTTTTTCCTGACAGGAGACAAAACAAAATAATACACTGTCTCTACAATTCAAATGTGCTGATACATGATAATTTAGCTAAGACAGCTGAAAAAAGTGGAATTTCTACATCTTGTGTGTTTGTATTGCTATTTGGAACAGATTTCAAACTCTTTATTGATGATGAACTAACTCATAATACAATATTTCGCAACACCCGTCTTACATCAACCAAATTTCCTTTTGAGTAAGGCTAGTAAGTCCTGCAGACACTAACTTTCTGGGAATGCATTTTTAGTGTAAGGGCAGCTGGAAGAGATTGATAGAGCTTGGATAAAAAGAGGCAGACAAAATAGCTGGTACACAATGTCTTAAATAATTTCCACCATCCAGCTGGCATTTCACTTTTGACCTAGAGTGATATGTCTTCTCTCCCTACAGAGATGTTCAACCAGAATCTACAGGTTCCCTGGTGATGAAAAAGTCATTAAAAATATGTTTCACATACTCTGTCCAACAGTGACCTAGCACTGCTCGCTTTCATCTTACAGGTTTTCTACAGGGATGACAAGTGCTGTTGTAGATCATTCCAGGTCCAACGTGTTGTAGATGTGTACAGCCTACAATCGCAGCCCCTACAGCTGCACGGGTCAGGGTTAGACCTGTCAGGGTAAAAGTCCCTGAAACCAAGAGGTCGGTTGAATATCCTGCTGCCACTGAGTTTTTGGTCTTTTGATGCAGTGGCACCAGTGGTATTCTATGGGAGAGATTCCTATATAATCCCTCACACTAGCTCTGACATGTAGCTGACCCCTTGTAAGTCTTAAGAAAAATAACAGGAAAGAGAGAAAAAGTGAGGAAAAAAAAGAGGGAGGAAGGGAAGGAGTAAGAGACAGAGAGGGAAGAGGAATGAAGGTAGGAAAACAGCCAGACAAGGGGGAAAAAGGTTTATTTTTCTAGCAGTAGTTAGCTGAATTGATTCACTGAGGATTAGAAGAACATGATAGACAACACACAGACAAAATAAGATGGGAAGAGTGGGAGTGGAGTGGGGGAGAGCAGTAGCATAGGACTACCTTCTCCAAGCATTAGAATAAACTGCTGGCTTCGTGCCAATTCAAGAGATGAAGAGGTAGACTGTAAGAGACATGGTCTTACATAGCTGCTCACAAGTGCATAGTGAAATAGAAATCTCCAACTTTTTTTTTAATTATTATTATTTTTATTTTGTGACTTTGTAAAACTAGACTTAAAATACATACATTTGTGTGTTATTTGAAAGGTGACTACAGTCATTTCTCCTAACGTAATGTTGCATATAAAACAAATAACTGACCTATACCAGTTTCTATTGTTCTTTGAAGGTGGAAAGATTTGTGCCTTGGAAAAGAAAAGCACCGTAGGAGTAAAAATTATTGATTAATTATAGGTTTAGATTTCATTGTAGATTTGCCCTTCAGGGACCTATGAGTTCTAAATGAGCTGTTAATTTTTATTTAATATTACGTATTATGCACCTGGCAGATTTCTGGTACTAGCCTTGTTGCTGTCCTTCTGGTTCATGAGATAAGATGTCACTGTTACAGCACAATGTCTTTTGATGAACACTCATTTAGGAACTGTGTTTCCCTTTATTCCAAGCAATCTGATTTTTTTTTTTTTTTCCCAAGTCTAACAAGGCTGCCACACCATCACTTTGCAGAAAACAGTTTATGCCTATTAAACCTTCCTGAAGAGAGAAGAAAAGATGTCCTAAGCATAAATGCTTTTCTCACAATGCTTATACATTTTAAGGACTGGGATTTGCACTTCAGATACACAGAGTGGTATAAATCTCATGAAAGGACTCCTATAAAAACACCTAAAGAAGATAAAAAGTGTATTTGTCTTTGCCTTGTTACTTAAGTTTCTTCACCATTCAAGAACACTTTGTGAACATAGGTCAATATCTTTTCAAAAGAAACAGACATTTCTGGACAGTGATTCATTTTATGCTTACAGGAAGTAAAAAACAACATTAGCCAAATTTTGTCTTTTGGGTCTGTTTTTCTCTCTGCTGGCTATAAAGAGCGTGTCGGGGAATGTTCACCTTAGCCTCAATAATTTCTAAAGGGTGTTTCATGCCTTCTCTGCCTGTTTGTCTTTTTTTTTTTTTTTTTTTTTTTTTTTTTTTTAATTTGGTTCTATCTCTGAAAAAATAACTCCGTGTTCTGGTCTCCACAATGTCACTGTCTTGTAAACTGGTAATTCTCAAACCAAATGATTCTATGATTCTCCAGTACCATCTTCAGTGCTGGGCAAACACATCAGATTGTCTATACAGAATGGAAGTACAATAAGCCCTCCATTCACAGCAATTTTCTGCCTGACATAGATAAACTTATTCAACTGAACTAATGGGATTGCACAAATCATCATCATCATAAGAAGAAATCATTATATCTATTTATTTGATCTCTGGTTGTCTGTCAGACATACAAAATGAAGAGGGGTTCTATTTATGTCCTATGTTCAACAGCTGGGGAAAGAACTTGCATTTCTAATTCCATTTTGATGACTCATGAATCTTTTCTTTTTTTTTTTCCATATACAAACTTACATAAGCTTGCTGGGAAGTACTTAGTAATTGTTTGGTTTCTTTCCAGACATGCTGCTCTGCTGATATGCTACTTTGTAAATCAGTTTGAAACTAAAAAGGAAAGATTTAAATTAAGTGATATATGTTCACATACCAGAACTACTCAAACCAAACAATTGAAAATGTAAATTTTCAGGTGCCTATTTACACCTGTTTATATTTGTCATTATTTACAATCAGCTCTCATAAGCCTGAAAATAAAATATTTTTCTTATCAACTAGTTTTTTTTCATTCAATCATTAACACATATTCATTGGAAAAATATATAAAATGTTTAAATCCCATTAGTTTTCATTCATATAGTTTCTCTAAAGAATCAGAAGAAATTTAAGCTGTAAATATTTGCTTTCAAAAGTTGACCTATTCTATCTCCCTCCCATGACCACAGAAGGGATAACACTTGTTGTCAATACAAGCAGTCATTTTCACATAAAAGATAGACAGAAATCATCAGACCCACACTGTTTTAGGAAACAGGATAACTAGGTAAAATGACTACCTATGGACATGTTTATAGTGTCCTAGATGGGTAGGATATTAAAGTAACTGTCCATTATACTCTTAACAGCTATAATCTCATAGAGAGCTATTCAACAAATGGTTCTCTGCTTCTGTAATAGCACTGGGCAGGGTCCTATGGCTCAGCTCAATTAAAACTACTCTGACAGGGCAAGACCGTTTTGGCAGGCAGTACTATTGCTCTTTCATATAAAAGAGCCCTGGGAACACAATAAGCAATCTGCACCGTAATGGATGAGATAGAGCTAATGTTCAGTGATGCAGTGCAGATTTACTAAGCTAATGCAAGTTGACTGTGCTTTGACATACCATACACAGCTTTCTAGAAATGCTTTCACATTTTAATACTATGCTGTCTAGGTGTCAGTTTTGCTGCTTCAGTCCTGTACTGCATGTGAAATAATAGGTACTGAGACAAAATGATGGCTATAGATTTACATGTAAAATTGGATTTGAAATAATAAAAAAATCAACAAGGGGAGACACCATTATTTCTCTTGTTTTCTGGTTAGCTCATGACCCATCTTTTTTTTTATTATTATTTATTTATTTTATTTTCTCTCCTTTTTTTCTTTTTTTTTCTTTTCTTTTCTCTTCCTTTTTTTTAACTTTTAATATGGATTTGTTTTCTTTTATCCATTTTTCAGATTAAAGTATTTATCACTCTATATATGTCGTATATTGCTTTTCATAAAATACATCTGCACAAAAAAGGGTGCTGATATCTATATCTGTATCCATATTTATATCTATAACATCTCTGCCTGTCTCTTATATCTTTACTTACATATATTATAACACATATATATGTGTGTGTACATACACTTTCTTTCTTTCTTTCTTTCTTTCTTCCTTTCTTTCTTTCTTTTTCTCTCTCTTTCTTTCTTTCTTTGCAATTTATGTTTGTCTTCCTCACTAACTGAACTGGATTTTGCTAACATTAATTTTGTCACTCCAAGGCCAAAGTAGTCAACCCACAAACACTGGCAATGATCTTCTTACACAGCAGTGGATTGAGGTAAGAACACTAATTCCTCAAATCTAGCTGTAATGTACATAATTCTGCCTCTTTATATTTTTCCTAAGTAAAAATATAGTTCTGATTTAAAACTGTTAAATTCTAAATTCTGTGGTTTCAGCTGTGACCTTGTAGGAGCAAAGCTTACAGACAGAACTCCGAAACAGTAAAAAAAAGCTCTTGTGGCAGAAAACTGTTTTCTTTCTTGCAAAATTCACCTTCGTTGTATGTAGACACAATTTAGTACGGGTTTAACTATCAGATCTTTTCATCAGTATGCACAAACACTTTGTTATTGCTTTTTACTTAAAGTGAAATTCCAGAAATATCTGATAAATTACATATTTACACACATTAAATGTTGGTTTCTATATGTTATTTCCAATTCATTAGTGACCATTTCTATAATTTCACTCAGTAAATTTGATAAAGGTGGCTATATACTTTACATGATCAGATGGAGGAACTGGTGGTTGACTAAGTAATTTCATAAACACATGAGAATCAGTAGCAATCAGGATCACTTACACTTCAGATAAATTATTTGCAACATATGAATTGGTCATCTGCTAATTCTGATGACTAAATATATCACCTAACATTTCTTGATAGGATTTGAATGTCAACTTAAGTGACTTCCCTAGCTCCCATTAAAGTTTGTGACTGAAAGAAGTTATAAAAAGACTTAGTCCTAAGTATAAAACAATACCTCTAATTAATTATTCACTGCACATCAGAAAGGCAATGCGGTGATCCAGAGTCCAGTGAAATCAATACAAACCAACCCATGAGATTGAGCAGGCTTTAGGTAACGTTATGAGTAAGGACTATCTTGTGTGGACACAGGTAGCCTTAGTACGATATAGAAGGAGAAGAGCTGAGATGGTGGGGAAGGAGATAAGGTCTACTCACAGCAATGCTCTGCCTCATTGTCTATCCAGTAGAAATATTGAGCAAGATGCTTGATGGTAGTAAAGCTGCATTTATAGTAACATCTCTTATAATTTGGACTGTGCTTTGTTTGGAACAAAGGTGCATAGTTTGATTGGAGCGAGGTGACAGAGACAGAACTGTTGCCAACACCAGCTGAATGCCTGTGCCATGAAGTGGCCTTTTTTTCCAGGCAATGGAACAGGCATTAGATCTTCTGTCTCATGTTTTGGCTGAAAATCTGCCAGCTGCATCACAGTGATTTTACTTACAGTTCCATGAAGAAGGCCTCAACATCAACATAACATTTGTTCCCAAGTTGAATCCAAGAAACATTTTCCTCCTTTGAAAACACAGAAGTCCAACCTGTCTTTTCGTGTGACAGCTATTAATGTCCAAAAAGGCACTAATAAGCACTGGTAACTTTGTGACTGTGTTGCTAAGTATACATACATACCTGCCAACACATAAAGGCAATGCAATTTATTCTGTGTAAACTAGGTTTTTATGTTCATTTTAGATGCCTACTGAGTACTATTTTAAAATATCCTAAAACATCCTAAACCAAAATGCTTCTATTTTCTTATGCAATGACAAATTTCCACCTGTTCTCCACATACCAGGAAGAGACCTATGGGCTGCTTTTAAGCGGTGCAAAAAGCATGGAAGGAACGAAAGGTAGTTTTCAGTAGGCGTATATAGCCTCCATGAAATGCCATTGAAAAGCATTCCAAGGTTCACTCACTGAAAATGGCTTAATTATGTGCCTAAGAGAAAGAAATTGTGGCTCACAGCCTAAATCGATTTACACATTAGTATGACAGTAGTAGATTGTAATATCTAACATGCAAGTCAGAAATGAATGATATACAGTTTTCCGATTTCAGTGTTTTTAACTTTTTTTTTAACCCTGCTGATATGATATAAAAAAAGCTAAAAAAAAAAAAAAAAAACGAAAAAACCCCACCAAACTATCCTAAACTAGAATATATAAAGAAAAAAAAAGAGAAGGGGAGTTTTTATATCTCTTTGAGGAAAATGGTTGAAATGTTAAGTGGAGGAGATGACTCTTAGTGCTTAAACTTCATTTTTAGAGCAACTGTAAAACCCCTGAATACCCATCTACCTAGCATCCAGCTTCTGCTTCATCGAAATTGCCTCCAGAGATCCTTCATCATATCTGTTTAACTATTTGTGAACATCCTGGTACATTTAAAATGCCATTGAATGCTTAGGCAATGTTTAATTTTTTTTCCTAAATCTAACAAAAAGATATTTTCTTATCTAAGAAAAGGGAAAATCCTTTAATTTCAATCAAGTGAATTTCAAGATTATCATGGAATCATGGAATTATAGAACGATTTGGGTTGGAATAATTTGGGTTGGAAGGAACCTTCAAAGATCACCTAGTCCAACACCCCACCATGGACAAAGACGCCTTTCACTATAGCAGGTTGCTCAAAGACCTGTCCTACCTTACCTGGAACACTTACAGTGGCAGGACATCCACAACCTCTGTGGAAAACCTGTTCCAGTGTCATCATAAAAAAATGTCCTCTTCATGTCCAATCTAAACCTACCTTCTTTCAGTTTAAAACCATTGCCCCTTGCCCTATCACTACAGGCCCTGGTAAAAAGGCTTACTCTACCTTTCTTATAAGCCCCCTTTAAGCACTGAGAGGATACAACAAGGTCTTCCTGGAGCCTTCTCTTCTCTAAGCTGAACAACCCTGACTCAGCCTCTCTTCATAACATAGGTATTCTGGCCTTCTGATGATTTTCATGGCTCTCCTCTGGACAGTCTCCAACAGGTCCATGTCATTCTTGTGCTGGGGACCCCAGAGCTGGACACACTACTCCAGGTGGGGTCTCACCAGAGCAAAGCAGAGAGGCACAATCACTTGCCTTGACCTACTGGCTATGTTTCTTTTTATGCAGCACGGGATATGATTGGCTTTCTGGGCTGCAAACTCACATTGCTGGCTCATGTCCACTTCTTCATTAACCAGTATCCCCAAGTCCCTCTCCACAGGGCTGCTCTCAATCCATTCATCCCCCAGCCTGCATCTATACTGGGGATTTTCCCAAACCAGCCACAGGACCTTGCACTTGACCTTGTTGAACTTCATGAGGTTCACACAGGCCCATGTGTCAGACCTATCAAGATAAATTATTAGAAATAGCATGAATTTTGTGAGAGACACTTGAAACATTTGAGAACTTGAAAACTGATAAAATGATCTAATTTAATGCATATCACTTGCGTATCTTTATGCAAGTGTTCCATAAAGTGCTTCCTGTTGGAGTTCTGTTGCTCTTACAGGCAATTTCAAATGTGGAATCTGCTGATTAGGTCCAATCAGTTCATAAGATATACAGAAAGTTCTGATACCTTTATTATCACCTTAACAGGAAAACAACAGTAAATCAGGGAGATAACATAAATACAATCTTACTGAAGTAATCTTAATTTAAGACAGCTGTGCATATTCATTTTTTAAGTGCATCACTTCTGTTTGGTTGGTTGGTTTTTTGTTTGTTTGTTTTAATACTTTTTTGTTTCAATTTCTGTGTGGTTGATTTTTTGTGTTATGAATAAATGTTTTTGTATGTATCTTATTCTGGCATCAGCTAAGAGGGATTTAAGATGAACAGACAAAACCATAGTATTGCTTAGCTTGTTGACAAATCTGTAAACCCTAAGAAACCTTAACAAATGTTTCATTTCCCAGCATGTTTTCACTGTATCAAAAGAGTCTTGGAGGGATTTACTGTCTTGTGAACCGGATACAGAAAAAGAGCTGATATCATAAAAGCAGGGGAGTTAGTTGTTTCTTTCAATGGTCATTGTAATGTTGGTGACTTTATGATAAGTAGCATGATATTATTTGGACTTTAGGTATGAGCCTCTACTCGGAATATGTCAGCTTGACTTGAATTTGTCTTGGCAAATAAGCAGGAAAAGCCACAAGCATGTGAGTATTCTGGAGCAGCTGGTGGTTCAATTTACTGTAAATACATTGGCAAGGCCTTGGTTTTGTAACCTGCAGATAAATTTTAGAATCTGTTGAATGGAAAAATATTTCACTCAGCGTTTAGAGCTAGACTACCAGTGTAGCTATTAGAAAAAATTATGTTTTACTTTCCTTGCGGTTATCTGAATCAAAAGTTGGAGTTCCATATGGTTTGCAGAACGTGTGAAAAAGACAAAGCTTACATGGAGCTCATGTAACACCTAAGAATTATGAGAATCAGAACTTAGATGTAATTCCCAGTCCACTTCAAAGGGAATAACCTTTGTTTTTTTGGTAGGATAAGCGAACTTATAATCTGCTCAGCATTTTCAGTAAGGTTCAGATCTATTTTTATTTCTATCTATGTTTAAATATCTACAGAAGACATATCTATGTGCCAAGGACGTATCTAAACACCCACTGTAGCTAATACAAATCAATCAATATAGTTAGCAAAGTTTGGGGTACTATTCCTAAATAGACTCCTATGTTCACTCAGCTAAATTATCCTCTATATTTTATTGTGATCAGCAGGACTAGAGAATTCTTAATTCTTAGAACATATAAACAGCTCAGAAAAACTCCTGTTTGTCATCAAGTGTCAGAGCACTGAGTGCAGTAATAAGTCTTAATGGCCTCAATCTCCAGGCAAGGTACTATCTTATCTAGATTGGGTAGAATAAGATCTTATGCTTCAGCAAACAGGTAGAAAACTATGCTGAGGTGTCCAGTGCTGGGCTGAATCAAATCCTTAGTCTAAATTTGTCAACTAGTTGCATTTAACAAAGAAATAGACATCTCCAGAAATGTATGTCATCCTAAAATATGTGTCCAAATTATATGGTATAAATCACTTTATGGAAATGACAAGTTCTCCCTATTCACCAACTGTGAAATTTGGATCTGGGTTTAGTTGCCTAAACACAGGCTTACAGTGTAATTTTGGGCACTGTAGGATATCAGACCTATAGCTGATGCTGTGGTAGGGCTTTGGCTCCCCTAGTTTGTCCTGTGTCTTGCTTGGATCTGCCAGAACTGTGGAGATGACTAGGATAGCCTAAGAATTTTCAGATGTCACAAGGTAACAATTTTCTTTTTTTCCCACAAATGAATCCTGACATATTGTCTATCTTAGTCTACAGATTTCTTAAAAACTAATGCAAAGTCAGCTGAATCCTGGTTTATAAAAGCAGAACACAAATAGCCCTTGGAATAGATCAGGAAAAGGCATAAAGAAGGCATTATAAAAATAAATTCAATACTTCATATTGATGTTATTCAGGAAGATTTCATCATTCTGCCTCTGTCACCTGTGTTTCAATAGGATTTCTTTTTTACCTTTATATTCTTCTGCAAACCCTCTGTACTGTGGGTTTGCAGTCACAGATGCTTAATAGAGATTTTCCTCAACTTCTGTCTATTTTGAGGTCTCAGAATCCATGTATTTGCCACCTAAATATTACAGAGCTGTAGGGGAACAATGGCCTTTCATGCCTCCCCAAACAGCTCTGATACAACCCACCAAACCAACCTAAGATTCAGCAACAGTTACCATCAGTCACCAAAAACAGCTGTTTGGTATAATTCTATGTGGTTGAGAAACTGCTTTAGTTTTTTGTTGCTATCTTGGCCTGAAAAATACCACCGTCAAAACCAAAATCATATTATTAATTAAATTAAAAGTTCCTAATTAGCAACCATTCTTCTATCTACCTCTACAATTTACTTAAATTTCATCATATTCTTAGTGGAGTATAAATTGAGTTTGTTGGATTATAATCCATCATTTCAAGGGTTCAAAATGCTAATTTTGCAAAATTCTACATGTAATTTTCAAATTATACATGTAATTTTCATTTCAGTTCCATTGTGTATGTGTATTTTCAATGTAGTTCTACTAAACCACCGTATTCTAACTTGTTTAAAATGGGGGGGGTGGGGAGGAGGGGAGAGAATAATCTGCATACTCCATTCACTACTATCTGCTTTAGTCATCCTTGGGTGAATACAAAATGTGAATTAAAATTATTATTACATTCTAATACATCTTCAAATTTTGTGAAAGGAAGCTCTTAATTATAAATAAAGCCAGAAAAAAACAAGTAACAAGTACAATATCTTCCAAAGATCAGTTAATTAGAATGTCACTATAATGTCATTTTTTTGTTTTGGAAGTAAACCAAGTCTGTTTATGACTTGTCTAAAACACAATTACACATTGTATTGGAAATTAACATCATAATGTCTTTCAAACAAAACCACTCTGAAGTAGTACATTTTAAGCATTTTCTTTTGATTTTTCGTTTTCTAATTTTTCATGTTATTTTCTTTGTTGGAGGGTTAGATACTGTGTGTTCTGTTTCAGCTTTTTCTTTATCCATACAAATCCAAAAGGACTAAGTTGTTTTCTTTTCTAATACTCTTTAAATGAAGAACAGGGACTAACCTTCACCATGCATTTTAAGTAGTAAAACTCTCAGCCCAGTGATGCTCTAGTAGTTCAGCATGCTTCTGGCTGTGTCCCCCAGGACAGTAGAATAGTGGATGAACCAGAAAACCTTCACCATGCATTAGAAAAATAAAAAAGCTGGTATATCTTTATCAACATCAAATAAGGGTGCATTTGCCTTCACAGCCAAGATTTTAATGCCCTGAAGAGAGTGTAGTTCCTAAAAATAAATGTATCTTTATATCAACACAATTCAAGTTAGTCAACTTGAGTATTTAGCTGAGGGCCTACAGAAGATAAAAGTCTCATGTGACCACACTGCTGTGTGCTTTGAAAATAAAATTCAAGCATTGTTTCTGGTGTATGCATTGCTGACCTTTCTCAAAATTCAGTCTGCTAATTTCCCACTTGCAAAATATAAAGTAGAAAATATTTCAAGTTGCAGAATTTTTAAATCTCTCTACTGATCTTTATTTAAAAAGGCAAATAAATTCGATGCCAGGTATATAAAATAATCATAGAATCATAGAATCATAGAATGGTTTAGGTTGGAAGGGACCTTGAAGATCATTGAGTTCCAACCCCCCTGCCATGGGCAGGGACACCTCCCACTAGACCAGGTTGCTCAGGCCCCGTCCAGTCTGGCCTTAAACACCTCCAGGGATGGAGCTTCTGCAGCTTCTCTGGGCAACCTATGCCAGTGCCTCACCACCCTCAAAGTGAAAAAATTCTTCCTCATATCCAATCCAAATCTAACTTCTTCCAGTTTGAAGCCATTCGCCCCTCATTCTATCACTACATGCCCTTGTAAAAAGTCCTTCCCCAGGTCTCCTGTAGGCCCCCTTTAGGTACATGGAAAGCTGCAATAAGGTCTCCCCGGAGCTTCTCCAGGCTGAACAACCCCAACTCTCTCAGCCTGTCCTCATAGGAGAGGTGCTCCAACCCTCTGATCATCTTCGTGGCTTTCCTCTGGACCTGCTCCAACAGGTCAATGTCTTTCCTATGTTGGTGGCTCCAGAGCTGGATGCAGCTCTGGTCTCACCAGAGTAGAGTAGAGAGGCAGAATCCCCTTCCTTGACCTGCTGGCCACACTTCTTCTGATGCAGCCCAGGATACAGTTGGCCTTCTGGGCTGTGATCGCGCATTGCTGGCTCATGTTGAGCTTCTTGTCAATCAGCACACTCAGGTCCTTCTTCTCAGGGCTGCTCTCAATCCATCCCCTGCCAAGCCTCTATTTGTGCTTGGGATTGCCCCAATAC
>NW_009649320.1:2503394-2532109 GCF_000708025.1 Charadrius vociferus | reverse complement strand
GACATCGAGCCATTGACTGCAACTCTTTGAATGCAACCATCCAGCCAGTTCTTTATCCACCAAGTGGTCCATTTGTCGAATCCATGTCTTTTCAATTTAGAGACCAGGATATCATGTGGGATGGTGTCAAATGCTTTGCAGAAGTCCAGGTAGATGACATCAGTTGCTCTTCCCTTGTCCACTGCCACTGTAACCCCTTCGTAGAAGGTCACCAGATTTGTCAGGCATGACTTGCCATTGGTGAAGCCATGCTGGTTTTCACCAATCACCTCCTTGTTTTCTATGTGCCTTAGCAGAGTTTCCAGGAGGATTTGCTCCATGACCTTGCCAGGCACAGAGGTGAAACTGACTGGCCTGTAGTTCCCCGTGTCTTCCTTATTTCCCTTTCTGAAAATAGGGGTTATGTTTCCCCTTTTCCAGTCCACAGGAACCTCACCAGAGCACCACAACTTCTCAAATATGATGGCTAATGGCTTAGCGACTTCATCTGCCAGTTCCTTCAGGACTCACAGATGTATCTCATCAGGTCCCATGGACTTGTGCACCTTCAGGTTCCTCAGGTGGTCTTGCACTTGATCTTCACCTATAGTGGGCGATTCTTCATTTTCTCAATCCCTGCCTTTGCATTCCACATCATGGGCACTGTGGCTGCAGTCCTTGCCAGTGAAGACTGAGGCAAAAAAGTCATTGAGTACCTCCGCTCTGTCTCTGTCCCGGGTAACCACTTCTTGTGTTTCCTTCCAGAGAGGGCCCACCTCTCCCCTAGTCTTTCTTTTCTCGCTGACATACTTAAAGAAGGATTTTTTTTTCATGTCCCTGGCCAGATTTAGTTCAGTCTGGGTTTTAGCTTGTCTAACCTGATCCCTGGCTGCTTGAACGATTCCTCTGTATTCCTCCCAGGTTACCCGCCCCTGTTTCCACCCCCTATAGGCCTCCTTTTTCCTTTTGGTCATGTCCAGGAGCTCCTTGTTGATCCATGTAGGTCTCCTGGCTTTTCTGCCTGCCTTCCTCTTTGTAGGGATGCATCACTCCTGAGCTTGGAGGAGGTGATCCTGGAATATTAACCAACTTTCTTGTGCCCTTCTTTCCTCCAACACTTCATCCCATGGCACTATACCAAGCAGATTCTTCAAGAGGCCAATAATACATGAGTCTTTAAATTTTTCATGAACAGAAAAACCCATAAACACAACAGATCTCAAGTAAAGTGAACAAGAAGGGAAAAAGAGGATAAAGTGTGTGCAACCATATAAATGGGGAATGTTGTGGTATTTGCAAGGAGCTACAGCCCTTTAACCCTCTTTATTTGACATTCCACAGGAGACTTTTTTCTGGGTGGAAGAGTTCCTCATCTTACAGTTAGCCACTCCATTTGGATCAGCATAGGTCTGGTGCATCATCTCTGAATGATTCCCTAGCAGCTTTAAAAGAATGCCAGAATATGCCATAGGATGATCCCTTCAGCCTCCAGGGAGTTTTATCAGGTAAAAAATTTAGCTTATCAGCTAAATCAGCTTATTTTCTTCACCACTATGAAAAGGAGTCTCAGCTGTGGACTAAACATTGTCTCAAAATTTAGATGATGTATTTATGGTTGTCTATCACAGTGATTATACCGAAAGCCTAAATAATGAGCTTTGACACAAGACCTACATTTTAGATGTCAAACATTAAGCAGCATGAATCCTACCCAAAATGATTAACTGCTATACTCCAAGCTAAGTGTTCTCAAAATATAAATTTTGCATCATCCATCTTATATTTAGGTGAAGTCAAGTGGACAAGGTCTAGGTATATCTTTATTCTTCCTCTGCTCTGAGCCAACTCAAAGTTTTATGGTACCAATGTATCTTAGTTTGGGGTAGACTTCATAATAATTTGGCTGTATAATTTATAAATGGTTCAGAAAACTGTCTAAGTGATCTTCTAAATATATTTACTTAGACACTTATGTTTACCACACAATCTCCTTAAAATTAGTATTTTTTGGTTTTGCAATTTAAACCAAAGTGGCGCAGCAGACTGTGCATGGAACAAGCAAAGCTTTGGGGAAAGAAGCATAAATTCATTGAAAAACAAATCCAATTACATCAGAATCTTAACATTCGTCTCCACCTGCAAAAAAAAAAAAAAAACAAACTTCAACAAAAAAACAACCCCAAATATCCCACTAACCAAAACCCCACCAACAAAAAACGATAGTTTTCTTTTTTTTTTCATATTCATATTCATATTTCATATTCATATTTCCCAACATTTTGCCATTAAACTTGAAAACAATAGTGATGACTATTAAAACTTGTAGCTAAGTGATTTTGTTAACACTTTAAAAAATCAGCTACATTAATACAGTGTTTACCGGGTTTACTGGTTTAAGTACCTGATCTAAATCCTGGAAAATGCTACATAATGTAGCAAGTTGTACAAAGCCAAAATGAACATAACAGGGAGCTGATAAGCAAATGTTATAAATATTATAGTTTGTCTTCTCTTATTGTATTAATAATTTCATGAATAACCATATATTTAACACTTCTTTTTTTTCTGTATGTGACATATTGTGCACAAAGGGTATCTATTCATTGTATTCTTTCTGATACAATCTGAAGGCAGAACAGCTAAAGCTCTGATTTCATCAATTCTCAAACTGTGCATGATTAAGCTTGCTCAGGATTTTGATGCAAGACCTCTAGGGAAAACTCATGAAATGCAAAGCTTGCTATTAATGGTTTTGTGAGCTGTTATCTTCCCACTCAGAAAAGTGCTGGATCAACTGGTAATTATTCTATGGAGATTCTGTAATGGTTCTCTTTCAAAGAATATGGATGACTTTGGACCTTTGTTTAGATGAATTATTATTGACCTTTGTGTCCTCATCAAATTATAGATAGTTATTTGTTCTGTTTATTCTTGTTTAATTTTTAAGATTTTCAGTGTATATAAACTTTCTCCTGAATCACTACACTACACATCTGCTACATAATTACTTCTCAGAGGGACTACATGTATGGAAGTAGACTTGCTCCTGCTATTTTCACTCAAAGATGCTACACTGTTTCAAATCATGTATGAAAATGGGATCGCCCCATTGCATTTTAAACATAAAAGTAAGATAAAAACAGATGATGAAACAAGCAAGGATGCAAAAATCAGAAAAGCTTTCTTCATTAATAACTCTTCTCACATTTTACCTATTAGATGGCATCTAATGTGTTTATTATTTTACATTGTTTTATACTTTAAACTTCCTCTGTAATCTTAAGTGTTTGCTTTTGTTTCTATTTTAAGAATATTTTTCTCTTTCAGTTTCTTCCCAGTTTTTATTTTTATATTGTATGCTGTGTACTTGCTGATGTCTGCTTTATTCTTATGTCCAGTTTGACTTTTTACCTTTTGTCAATACATTCCTGGTTTTTGTTTTATATGATAATGATCTGATCTTAAGTATTTACTCATGATATTATGGAAAAACTATTTTCTCACAAGTGTAGACAAAGCACCTTTTGTCAAGTAGCAAAACCTTTTCACTCATAGTAATTTTATGAGTATCAAGGTATCTTTCTCTTAGTTGTAATATGCATGTGTATAACAGTCTATGCATACCTGTCTTTGAAGTCCTTTCTATAACTCCAGGAAAGTGCTTACATTCTATTTCCCTTTAGATGAATCAAAGCATTTTCAATTCTGTGTTATGGGTGAAAAAAACTGTGTGGGACTTAAAGCTTATAGATAAAGGTTATAATGCTGTAGCCTTCCTTATACTTACTGGTAATACCACCTCCTTTAAGATGATTTGTATGTTTCAGCGTAACACTGTTTAAGATACTCATCAACTCTGATGTGGATAGCAGAACCTATATGCTCTGAAATCGGTTTGAATGAAATAAAATTGTTCACCTGATTTATAAAGTTTCTAAAGTCAAGTAAAATAAGCAACTTTTTTTCAAAGTAATTTATGTTAAACTCTTGAAATTATAAAATGAGCAGTAAATAAAAGCAACATGTACATTCCAATCCTGAATTTCTTTTTTTATCCGGTACTGACTGAAGTTAGTGGGAATTGTCCCACGTAGAAGAATGTGATCCATTCTTAAATTTATGTTGTAAAGTATAGATTGCTTAGGTGTCTTTAGCACATATTTTAGAGAGAGAGATTTATTTTCTTTCTTTGTTATAGGAAACACAGCAGTTTTTGCATGGATTACTACTAGCCCAACAGCCTGGTCTCTTTTGGGATTCAGGGTTTATATATGTGTTGAGTCTGTGTATGTATACAGAAACCAGTATGAGAAATACTTGTCTCAGAGTCTTTTATTCCACAGTCTTACTACTCCAGTACAGTGAAAAAAAATCTTGATTAGGGTATGTAGATCACAGCCACATGGCCACTCTGCAGACAGAATAAAAAATGGTCAGTTTCTTAACTGCTGCATAACCACACCTATTCCTGGGTCTAGAAAATCTTTGTGCTACTACTTAAAGAGAAACAGTTATTCCATACAAGGGACTAAGGAGATCCAGTATTTCAACACAAGAGGAAAAACAACTAACAACAGAAAACATGAGCCTTTTGAGAGTTTGCAACTTACTTCATGATGTGTGGAAGTAAACCTTGCATTAACAAGTAAATAACCTTAGAAATAAAAGTACCTGAAACACCACTTGTAAATTTGATGTCATTTATTTCAGATAGACTGTCAAAGCACCAGCAAAATAGTTTCTCTGGGGAAATGTCAAAGTTACATATGCCACAGGTTCAAGAAAGACAGACATAAATAAAAATAAAATTAATGCAAGCATATGTAAATTAAGAAATTTATTTATGTTTCTGAGGATATAATGCTCTGTCAGTGACACACCATGTCAACTTATTTCTGTTTGTCATCCAGGGTAAAATAAATCTGCATCTTTTTGATTCTATCATTCATCTTTTTTGACAGGTAACATTGCAAACAAGTGTGTCAGTCAAGGAGGGTGGTATATGTGTCTAGTCACTTCATTGGCACTCTAAATAATACAATGCCTACAAGTAAGGAAGATAATTGCCAATATCAGTATTTGGATATGCGTAACAGCAGCTGAACTTAGGTGAGGGCTGCAGACAGCTAGGAACAGCATGGTAAAGAATCGCTTGTGTCGCCCACATTCATAAACACGTTTTCTGAGTACTATAGTTAGGGTAAATTAAAAACGTATTGTTGATGGTTTAGGTTTTGGTGGTTTTTGTTTTTCCATTCGATAACTTTTTAGTTTATAGCAGACTGCCAACATCTGCAGTACAGTGAGATGAGTGTCATCTGGAGAAACTGAGAAATTGTAGAAATGAGACTACACCAGTAGAAGAAATGTGCATTATGCAAAAAATACTGAAGTAAGAGACTCTAACTAAATTAATGTAGAGAAAAAAAAAATGCTACCTACAAAAATTGCTACTATTCTAGTATAATCACTTAAGAAGATGGTTTTGTAGTATGTTTTCTATTGTTGGTTTTATTCAGCTGTCCACTTTAAAGACATAAATAAAGAATTTTATAAATGTATCTTTTGAAACCCCTTGTTGTCTGTTCTCCTCTTCCTCAGGCAATACCCAGACTGATTGCATTTATTGTATTCATATTGAATGCAAAACTTTTTTTTAAATTTAGTATCTATACAAATAACTTTTCAGATGTTTTTGCATTATTTGAATGAAATCTGAACTCCTTACCAGCACTGTTGTGAAGTTCATAATTTATTGCTGTTGTATGTATGTAACATCTTATTTTTCAAATATCTATAGCAGTCACTGCCTTATCCGTATTTTTTTTTCTCAAAACCCTTTTCAATGTTATTGTTTATGTTATTGTTTCTTGACAATGTTTTCATGCTTTTTAAGAAAGATGGAATACTAATGTAAACAGCAAACAATTTTTATCAGTCAAAGAGAAAGACTGTGGATACCAATGAGCTCCCAAAACACATTATTTATATGTGTGATTTAAAATTGCAGAAATCAAATGGTTTGATCATTCAAAAATATTTGCAGTTTCAATTACACTTTGAAACATTATTTATTTCAAAAATGGTGTGGAAAGTATCTGAGGGTCTCCAGGAGATTAAGGAATTATTCTTCCTCTGGTTTATTAAAAAATAATCTAAGTAACTGATCATGTTGAAAAGAATAATTACAATGGCAACTGCATTAACAATCTGAAGTTTTCTTTCTGTTCCTGCAGATTTTATTGTATCTCTGTCATTAAGCCATTTTGAATCAATAGCTAGAAGTGGAAAAATTCTCTGGTCTCAGATTCTCTCTCATCATGATGTAAATTGCCAGTGATTCATAATTCAACTGGAGTACTCCTTCAAGGAGAAACTATACATATCCAGAACCCCAAGTGTTAAGAAAGTATTTCAGAAGTATAAAACACAAATCATAGTGATTTGTTGCAAAAAAAGTTAACTACAAAAAAACAACCAAACAACCAAACAAAACCCCCAAAACAGATCTGCTATCAAAAATCAGAAATGAATGTGTTAACTCAAGTCCATTTGAAAAGTGCTGAAATTCCACACTCCAGTGAATCTTGATATCCCTTTTTGTGGCAAAGTGTGATAAACCAGGTAACCCTAGATTTTCTAGATTCAGTGCGTGCCTTCCAGTTTGGTTGCTATTTACAAACAAATGCCAACTCCCTGTAACTAGATGATGGTTTCTTAGGATCTGGAGTCAGAATATCCAAGAATTCATGGATGGTGGATGTTTCTAAAGGTTTAAAACATTTTTTCCATCTGATAAATGTAAATTATTTGTAACATTTTATCAGTGAGGAAGATGCAGAAAATATGCAGCTATATGAACCTTACAGATGTACTTAGAAATTTCAGGTTTCTTCACAGGTGTCTCCATTAAAGTGTCACTTTACAATCACTCAAACAGGGCCCAACTGTGAAAGTCTAACCAGCTCATCATGACATATGGACTAAATTCACCAGTATTCACTGTCCACTTCACAAAATCATGTATGGATTCAACCAGAATGCAACAAATCTGTCCTGAGAACTGCAATCCACTTCAGTATTGTTCTAATTAGCTATACACTGGCCTGTATAACATCTAAGTATCATTCTCATTTATATCAGATTGAATGTAATCTTGTTGGAGACCTTGTTCCTTATTAAGATTAAAATTGAAATTCTTTGAATTTTCACATCTACGTTTCCAGTATTGCAATTATCTGCTTAAGGCCAACATTAAATATTAATTTCAAATTACTGTTTAAATGAAATTCTATAAAAATTCAATGATGAGATGAAAGTTTGAACACAAAGGTAAGGATAATTATGTTCTTCAGAACAGTATTTAGTGATAAGTGCCTTTATTTGAGCAAATAGCATTCAAAATTATTATTGGGGTTGCAATCAGTTCATAACACTTCACTTCTGCGTCTCCTTCCTCACACTTTTCCACTGCTACAGCATGTGGTCCCTGCCAAAGCATACAGTCCTTCAGGAACAGAATAGTCCAGCACAGGTCCTCCGTGGGCTGTATTTCCTGCTAGAAAACTTACTCCTGCATGTGCTTCTCTCTATAGATTGCAGCTTCTGCCAAGAACCTGCTCCAGCACGGGGTCTCTATGGGCTGTAGCTTTCTTCAGGACACATCCACCTGCTCTGTTGTGGTGTACTGTATGGGCTGCAGGGTGGAAATCTGCTCCGGCACAGTCCTCCATGGGCTGCAGGGAGACTGCTTCACTGTGGTCTTCTCCATGGGCTGTAGGGGAATCTCTGTTCTGGTGCATGGGAGACCATCGCCTCCTTCTTCTCTGACCTTGACATCTGCAGGGATGTTTCTCTCACATTTTCTCACAGCTGCTGCACAGTGTTTTTTACAATTTCATAAATATATTACACAGAAGTGGCACCAGTATCACCGATGGTCTCAGCTTTGGCCCACAGTGGGTCTGTTTTGGAGCCAGTTAGGACTGTCTTTTTCCAACACAGAGACAGACGCTGATCTCTTCTCACAGAGGCCACCCTTGCAGTGCATCCTTGCTGCATAAATCCAATACCATATGCTTAAGGGTTTTAATCAGTATTATTAAAGGTTGTAAGCAATATCATTAGGATTTTTCTAAGTAGAGGGGTAAACATAGTATATTTTCACTTTTTAACCTCTTTCCATGAGAACATAGTGTCTTTCCCTTCATGAATGTCTAGCAAATAAGCTGTTCTATGACACTTTGTAACAGCCACTTAAAATGTGGTTGCCATTATCATAGTTTCAAGATTATTAGCATGTAACAGCAACACAGTATTTCCTAACTCCTTTGTAATCTCTTATAAATAGTAATCTTTGCATTAACCAGATTTTCTCATGCCCTGTGACTAATTAAGTCTCCAAAGTCTTAAACAGAATGAATTTTTGTTGTTAGGAAAAATTGGAAAATTCATATACAGCAGCAGTTTCACTTGTCATTACTAGACTTATAAGGGAAGGGGAAACTCTAGTCATGAGTGCAAAACTACTAATACATCCAGATCCACGATATCTTTAAAGAAAACACAGGCACTCCTGCAATTTAACTTAGAAAAGTGATCTGTGACTCACAATAGATTTTATTGTATTAAAATTTATTCCAGTCATGTATCATTTCACCTCTAAATCAAAATTGAAAATAAATTAATCTGGCAGTTTAATAAAAACTATATTCAAGAAACAGAAAATAGTTGTATCTATGTAGAAATCAGTGTTTAGACAAATACCCAAAGAAGGAAAGGAATGCAGTAATGACAATTAAAGTCATACATAAACAGAAGTTAGTTTTCAAAAATAATGACATTAACTAGAAAAGTATGAGTTAACGAAAAGAATGCTTATCAAAAAGGAAAACTATTTTGAGGGAGTTATCTTCTGAATATCTAGAGTATCAGTTGGTGCTTCAAAGCTTTCTTTAGAAGTATGATTTTTTAAACATTAATATTTTTAAATAAAGCTTGGAAATAATAGCATCAGGAGGTATAATTTAAAAGTCTCTAGAGAAGCAGAAAACTACAAAATTTTGAAAATATAATAGAGTAGATGAGCCTGTTCATTTTGCTACTCAGTCTTTTTTTTTATTTAATCATCTTTTAATCTTTAAATTAGCTTCTGTGTACATGACATACAGTCTTAACTTGAGAAATCCCATTCACAGACTTAGTAGCCAAGTATTTTTGCGTTCAGAGTCTCTTAGGTTTAAACAGATAGTTCTCACTGAAGGGTTTTCCCAACACTGTGATTACTCTGACATGGACAAACAAGGATCTTACAGAAATAAGTAGCCAGGAGCAAGGAAAATATAATCGTGGAGGAGGCAAAAACCTGGAACCTATCCCCTTGTTTTCTAAAGAATGTAGATGCTTTATTAAAGTGCATTTCTTCTGACAAAACAAGGAAATGTGTGAGATTTCATGAATTTTTACTGACTTTTTTGCCTGTTCCTGTAACAGCCTATCTAGGAACTGTCGTAGGTGAATTATAAAAATGTAATCTAGCCTTCTCTGAGGTCAAGGCTTTAGCATATATTGAAATCACATAGAACAATTGAGCAGTGGTAGTGTAATAAGAAAGAAAAAAAAAAACAAAAAACAAAAAGGCTTACAGCCTCCCAATAAGCATGCATTTGAACTCCTGAGATAATTACTTAGCTAGAATAAAAGGTCAGGGCCCCAGACAGCCTTTTATTTTCCTTTTTTTTTTTTCTTTTTTTTTTTTTTCCCTTTTGGTTCAATATGCCTTAACAATACTAGAGAAGAACACATGTTGCAATAAAGCTGAGCATAAAGAAATTGATCTATTCGTGAGTGAATAATGTAGCTACAATTGATCTTACCATCTTTATTCTGCAGAGACATAAACTGGTTCAATGCTTGATGGTTGCTACTGAAAAGTTAGCAAGCATATTGGTTTGAGTTCCTTCTGGAAATCTAGGGAAATTTAATAAAAAGAACTGTGATTTCTTGTGGCCACTTCTTTCCAGCCAGTCAACATCACAAGGCGTCTTGGCAATACTGTTGGCTGTTAGGTCATGATTCTAAATGGCAAATGAAGCAATGACTCTATACCCATCTTTCTCATTCTGTCCTTTTTCATTCCTTGTAGTAGTATTTCTGTCATATGCTCATCTGTGGGACTGGAAGAGTACATTCCTAGTCTCTAAAGTGGTAGTTTCCCATCTAACCTCCCAGTATTATACTCCATTACCTAGCTTAGTTGAAGAGCATTTAGATGCAGACTACCCTATTGGTAATCATTTAAAGCTAGCACCAGCAGGACTCTAAGTGTTCCCACAATACCTCAGAATATTCTGTTGGGAGTCACTCCTGGAGTACTGGAAGAAGCAAGCGATAACTCTTAGCCTGTGTGCATTGACACATACTATGCACCTGGCACATGGCACAGACAGCTGAGTCTCCATTTACATTCTACAGAACAAAAAATAAACATTGCATGGAAACTCTTGAAGGAATAGCCATATACACTTATAATAGATGAATGATTAATAGATGTGAAAATGTTTATACAGTTTATTGATCCTCATATCAATAGTATTATACTAAATGGTCCACTAAATAACCTGTATTCAGGTAATAAAATATCTTTGTTTTTTATATCATAAGTATCTATTATATGGAAAATATCTATTAAAAAAAAATACTGTTATAAAAGTAAACACAAGGCATAAGATGTTAGGATGTGTCAGTAAGTGAGGTTGTCTATGAACATTTAATTTAGCATCCTAGAGCAAAGTGTTATGGTAAGGCTTGTAAGTATATAACCACATAACCACTTTTTGTATTAAATGTCCACTATCATCGTCCTCGCAGCATGAGTAATATTCACTGTGTGAGGTTTTACTTAGATTCTATTCAAAGCCATGTTTTTCCTCTCATTCTTCAATCTTCTTTATTCACAGTTCACCATTTCATTCCAACTTCGAAGAATTATTAATTTCCTCCATGGAAACTTTGGATTCATAGGCAATTAGCAGAGAATAAATAGTTTTATGCTCAAAGCTTTGTTTATGAAAAAAAGACAGCATAACTTATATATGAAGTCAATAAATCATTGTTAATATAATTGGTATCTTAACAGTCTAATCCAAGAATCGTTATTAAAGCTGTAACTATTGCAGAAAGTGAAAGAATACATTATGGAGTTTAAGCAATAATAACAACACAATTAAAGTTGTTAAACATGCACTTTTAACTTCTACCTCCTTTTCTGATGTTATGCTCTCCTTTCTCGTGCTTCCCTGAGCCCTAAGGTCAGTGGCTTCATTTAGGCAGCAGGAGTGGGGGAGTGTTATGGTAAGTTGTTATTTCTCAAGCCCTCTGTTGTTGTACCAGGCCCGTATTTCTCTGTACTACATTGTTATGTTAGAACTGTAAAACCATGGTGGTATCGTACAAAGTTAAACAAAAGTAAAACAAATTAACCATAGAAATTAGAAAAATTGCTGGTACAGTTAAGCCTCACTCTGGAGACTTTGCAAACTCATTACAAGGCTAATAGCCTGCTATGAGCAAAACCAATACCATGTTGCAGAGCTACGTGAATTCAGTGGTTCTAACAAAGCAGATCACTAACTGTTAATGACATGCACCCTGGGCTTTAAGCCACAAGAAACCTAGCCTTTTAATGTACTTCCACACCTTCCCATCCTCTGTAACCAAAGTTTCACGCACCTTTCAAAACTTCCTCTTCTTGCCATGTCCTTAAACCCACACTTCTATTTTTGTGTCTGGAGACCTGGGGTTGGCACTTAAGAGTCCAAGCTGCTGTGAGGCACCAGCTGGGTTTACTAAAAAGCCAGCACAATGCTAGTCCCTCAGATGGCGAGCGGCTAGAATGGGTCTTACTTGATAACGTTTGATGCAAAAGTGAGTCTTTAACATAGCAATGTTGCTACTTTACCATAGTAAGTCACACATACTTCACAATTTACTTCTCTGTGTTTGCAGAATATCAGCAGAACAGGTGTCTGGCTCAGGTCACAGCTTTATGAGGAACATACAACTCTGTGTTGCTGATAACCTCTGAATCTTCCTGCCTCCAGATGTTTGTTGCACTGTTTTCCTTCCGCTTACACAGATACGTGCTCACGGTTACAGTCACAGGGTTGAACAACAGTTAGGGAGATGAAGATCACTGGGTTGAAAATTAATAATGTTTAAATTTCTTTTTGCTGCGTTACATTTCAGCTTTCTATATTCTTTGACGAAGGGGAACATATAGTTGCATGAGTGCTAGTACCACTGCAGGATCAGTAGGTGATATATCCTTTCACTAGACATAGAAGATTTACATTAAATGTGGAACATTATACTTTGTTCCCAAGAGCCGCGTGATACTTCACAACAACAATAATAAGTTAATTACAGTCAAATAAAAAGGATAGCACCTGTGTACATTGCACTTAGTAAAATGTAATATAGACAGATATCTTGCATTTAGTAAAATGCAATATACCTGTCTATATTCCCTTTAGTAAAATGTGTGGCTTCTGGAAAACAGGAGTTGAAAGCCTTTTACTTGGTAATGTACTTAATTGGTACTGCTGACTTGACAGTGAGCTGTTAATTTTGTCAACCAAGCAGATCCTTCAGTGTTAAATGTTGTCTTATTCCCAACCCTCCCTGTACTGCACCTCCATAATGAAATTACTTAAGACAATTGCTGCTTGCAAAGAGATCAATCTTGATAAAACAAATCTTGTGAAAGAGTGGAAGGAGAACATCATGAAATGGGGGATTTTTTTCCCCTCAACTTCAATCATATAATCCTATAAAGAAACATTACTTGCTTGAAGTGTGTACTTCGTATTCCATTTATATTTTCAGATACAAATTCCAGAAACATAGTACCTACTTTGTATTCCATTTATATATTCAGATACAATGAGCCTTGTTCTTCTATGTAGTAAGGACAGAAATTTTAGACAAATCTTTTGATGACATTTTGCTACCGCTATCTGTTTTTTACTATGAAAACTCAAGCGAAATATTAAAAAAAAAAAAAAAAAAAGTGCTAAAGTCGGTATAGCCATGCATTTCCATTCACAGGGAAAATGAATTAAGGACTTCCCACTCATCCCAAACTGATTTCCTGACTCCTTCAGTTCTTGCTTTAATAAGAGATGTGAAAGTGATGAAAATGGCGAGGGCAGTTTCTTACAAACTAAAGTACCTGCTCTGTCACATTTCATACTGAAGTGAACTCAGTCTGGAAGAATCTGATGAGTGTCCCTACCAGATTAAACCCACTGGATAATAAAGTGCAGTATAGGTCTCACTGCAGTCATGTCAGAATTGCAACAAAGCATCAGGGAGGGTCATCCAGCTCAACTTTAGTTATCTGAGTGTAGATGTATTAGCAAATCTAGTCACCCTTCATTCCCTGTGGAGAGCAATAGACACTTCAAGGGTTAGCTTCATCTAGCCTATTTTAAGCATTCATTTTAAGGTGATACCAATCACATTTGAAGAACACTTGCTTCTTTTCACTGCCTGTGAAGGGGAGGTTATCAAAAGTGATGGGATCAGAAATAGATGTCAACATGGAGTTGGCTGAATTCCACCACCAGATGTCCAAATCAGGCCGCCTGTGAGCTCCTGTAGGAATGTCTTGACTCTGGGGACAATACTTAGGTTGGTGGGTGAATAGTACAATATTTAGATACTGGTGGGGTTCAGGTCCTTCCTGACACTGGGTTGTACATGGGAGAAAGGAGACAGTATTTCTTTCTGATGTGTAAAAAACAACAGACTCTTAAACTGAGCTTGAGATAGTAGGATTTAGGTAGGAACTATCTCCAGAAGTTACAATGAACAAAAAAATCTTGATCTTATAAAACCAAGATTTTTCATTTCTTTCTCTCTAATAATGTTCATGTAAAGATATGTATTCTCACTAAAACTTTTGAACTTTTGGGGTTTTGGAGGGAACTTTCTCAATCAACTCTAAAACAATAGTTATAATTCTAAAGTTAATTGTTGCTTCTAGTAAGCCTAACAGCTGTCAGGCAAGATCAGATATCTGTCTTTCAACACAATCATGTAACCCACAAAATCATGTTATATCTTCAGTTGTCTCCATACTCTCTCTAGTTTGTGAGCTACTTCTTGATACATAAATACATATAAGTCCTACAGCTGCTCATATGTAAGTAATACAAACTGTAGATTGAAAATTTTCTATTCAATGTCTATGAAGAACTGATGTACACACAAACTATCATGCTTTCTGATTTGTTTTCACATATGTTAAATCGTTTACATGTATACATTTCAAAAATAACAAAACTAGAAAGTTAAATTAGACTACTGTCGAGACATTCCTGAATGAAAAAAGGGCATAACTTAATTCCGATGAGCAACCCAGGGTTTGAACAAAGCACGGAGGCCTATGTGCAAAGTCCTTGGCCCCCCCTTGGCTGCCCAAAAAGGGAGGAAGAAAAGTGCTAAGCAGAATGGAATTTGGGACAAGATAAGCCGGGATAAAGGTAAAACAAAAGGCGCGTGGACAGAGGGCCTTAGCCAATCTAGTTGCGGGATGTTGCGCGTGGACAAGGGAGCTGGACCAATTATAATGTTGTTGCCTATGCATGCTTTTGCTGTAAGCCTACATATACTCTGCGAAAAAATTCAATAAACGAGAACGACCATACTCACATTGAGATTTCATCGTTACTCCGGGTCCAATCCCACTCCGACAGACTACCACCTTAAAATATGATAGTTCGTATCAAAGATAGATATAATTACTGGAAAAGTATCAAAAGATACCAAACCACAGATTAAATCTTGTGAGATGTAGGCATTAGGAATACACATTTTTCACTATTTCAGCAGAAATAAATGTCTGTTATCAAGAAAAAACCTTCCACATATTTCATCTTGCTGTGTTGTACACCAAGATGTTTGAATAGCCAAATTGCTAATTAGCTTTAGAAAATTGTTAAGGATCTCAGGAAAGTAGGTCGTGTGTTAAGAGGAATGCTTGTCCTCTTACTGATAATTTATTAGAACAGCTCTACCTACATATTTTGAGAGAGAGAAAAATAATTTTTTCACAGTTACCCATGAGTACAACTGCAAGAATATATTGGTTTTTACTTACCCTATTTCCAGAGACAAAAAAAGTCTTGGTTAAACCTTATCTGTGAATTTTTTTTTGAGTTCAAAACACATTGATATAAACTATATCGCTGTCATGTTTTCAGCTGGAATGGAGCTAACTTTTTTTGCTAGTAGCTAGTGTAATGCTATGTTTTGTATTTGGGATGAGAAACAGTGATGATAGAGCACTAATGTTTTTGGTTGTTGCTAGACAGTCAAGGCCTTTTCTGCTTCTCATCCCATCCTGCCAATGAGCAGGGCAGGGGCGCACAAGAAGGTGGCAGGGGACACAGCCAGGACAGCTGACCCCAACCAACCAAAGGGCTATTCCATACCATGTGACATTGTGTTCAGTACATAAAGCTGGAGGAAGGAGAAGGAAGGGGGGCACATTTGGAGTGATGGCGTTTGTCCTTCCAAGTAACCATTATGCGTGATGGAGCCCTGTTTTCCTGGAGATGGCTGAACACCTGCCTGCTGATGGGAAGCAGTGAATGAATCCCTTGTTTTGTTTTGCTTGCATGCGTGGCTTTTGCTCTACCTATTAAACAGTTTTTATCTCAACCCATGAGTTTTTCCTTACTTTTACTCTTCTGATTCTCTCCCCCATGGCAACTCAGGGGAGTGAGCAAGCAGCTGCATGGTTCTAGCTGCTAGCTGGGGTTAAGCCGTGACAACCACTCAGTAAATGTACGATCCTTCTGGTGTTCGAGCTTTTGAGAAACAGATTTGCACTGTGGTAAACACATAAAATTAACAATGCCTATAATATATTCAGTTCCAGGGAAACTATGTAGTGAGTTTTATTCAAATATTAGATATCTTTACCATTGAGCACAAAACTGATGTTCTAGATACACACCCTAAGGAAAAATATACATGTATTGGTAGAAGAGTGGCAGTCTAATCATAACCACTAGAGCTATAAATACACTAAAATTAGAATATTTCAGTGTTATGAAGAGACATTAAAAAAATATATTAGAAAATTGCAGATTTTTTCGCTGAAACTGGCTTTCGTAAAATAGCAAAGCCTCGTAAAGAAATGATCAGTGAAAGTTCATATACCATACAGTACAAAGTAATAATGACATGGTTATTTTCACATCAGCACCATGGGGGAAATGTAAATTTCTACCTGATTTAGATGGAAAGAAATCTTTCCTCAAAATGGACCTAGTAGTGCTTGAACCACCTTTCCCTCCAAGGTACAGCTCAGCAATATTTTCCAAAAAGAGACAAAACTCACTTGTGTCATGTTTTTCTGTAGTCACGATGCTGATCAGATAATTCAGTTCCTCAGTAGAATTACTGTATTTGCAGATATTGAATCTTTGTCCTAAAGATTTTTATTTTTCCTAAACAATAAAGCCTACTCCTTTAGGTATGGATACATGCCTTGTATTTAAATCATTAAAATATATACATACAATATCAGCAGTGTAGTTATAATTTATGTAGAAATGAATATTCCTCTTGCTTTAAAGCAGGTTTTTTATATATGGTTCACACAGATCTGCTTTGGCCCTGCTTTTAATGAGGGTGATGAAGCATATCCTCTCCAGAGATCCTTTCCAATCTAAATTACTTTATGTTTCTATCATTTTATGATATATTCTTAAAAAGAGACAAATCATATCTAACACAAGCTTCACTGGAAGTCGTGTATATGTGTGTTTGTTGTGTGCATGTGTGTATTTATATATGTGGAAACTTCATGAAAATGTGTTCAAAAGTCGAATGTCGCATTAACTATTAATATTTTAGATGTTTTGTTGCTTTTTTTTAAGGTAAATATAGTTGCTGAGTCATCGAATTACATAAATAATTAGGTTGGTTTGAATATCTGAAAATTATTGAGTCTAGTCTCCTGCTCAAAGCAAAGCAAACCTCAAAGTTAGAACTGGTTGCTCAAAGCCTTATCCGTACCAGTTTTAAAATATTTAAAGATGGAGATTTCACAACTTTTCCGGGAAATCAGGTTCACTGTTCAACAACTCTTATTGTGAAGGATTTTTTCCTTATGGACAATCAGCATCATTCTTCTTGCAACATTATTGTAATCTTTGGATCTTGTACTGTCATCATACACCTCTGAGAAAAGTTTAGATCTCAATGAACGGCTTTTATTTAGTGCAACAGTGCAATTAAATCCAAACTTAATTTTCCCCTGTCCAGGCTAAACAAACTTCAATAGTATCTCAGTATCCCCTTCGCAAATCATATATTCCAGCTGTCAGATATCTTTGTGGTCCTTCACAGAAATCTTTCCAGTTTTTCAAAATTACTTGTGGGAAGGTGTGAGGGGAAGGCGGGCGGGGGGAGAAGTAGATACAGTAGTCTTGTTGTGGCCTCATATAACCTCAGTAAGGGAGAATAACTGCTTCCCTTGATCTGTTGCCTTCACTCTTGTTCATACAGTATGCAGTCCACCTTTTTCTCCACAAAGGCACACCACTGACTGACATTAAACTTGTCCACCAGGGCTACAGGTATATACATTAAGTGTGATAAAGTTGACAGCTATGAACTCTTCTACTTTCATAGAAGGAAAATAAATCCTAAATATTTGGTTGCATTAAAAAAAAAAAAAAAAAAAGATCATTTTCAGTTTAGGGAAAGTTTAAAGAACTTGTCAAGGTGTAATTTACACAAAATGTAACAATCCAAACCCAGTTATTTATTGAAATTTACTTGATACTAAGATTTTTTTCCTTCAATGGGAAAGTATGATGAAGATATTCAACAGTAGTGGGTTAAGTTTGACCAGCAGCCATGTGCTCACCCAGCTGCTCTCTCATTCCCCTCCCCAACAGGACAGGTAGATAAGTAAGATGAAAAAGCTCATGGATTGAGATAAAGACAGGGAGATCCAGTACCAGTTACTGTCACAGGCAAAACAGATTTAACTTGGGCAAGATTAGTCTAATTTATCAACAATTAAAAGAGAGTTAGGTACTACAAAATAAGAACACAAATATTAAGACATTTTTTCCCGGTTCTTTCTCAGGGTCAACCTCATTCCTTCATTCTGGACCTCTCTGCCTCCTCCCCCTACCAGCAACATAGGGGCATGGGGAATAGAGATTGAGGTCAGTCCACTACAGCTCCTCTTTGCTGCTCCTTCTCCTCACGTTTTATCTCTGCTTTAGCAGGGGTCCTCTCTACAGGCAGGTCCTTCAAGAAATACCCAGCTGCTTTGAAGTGCAGTCCTCCATGGGCTGCAGTGTGGATATCTGCTCCACTGTGCCCCTCTCCTGAGACTGCAGGAGAATATCTGCTCCAGTGCCTGGAACACCTCCTTCCCTCCTTCTTCTCTGCTCTTGGCGTTTGCAGGGTTTTCTCTCACACTTTTTATTCTCACTGTTCTTCCTGCCATGCAGTGTTTTGTCTTTTTGTGAAATAGGTTTTGAATGCTGTGTCCTGCGGGGAGTCCATTGCTGAGCCAGCTGGAACTAGCTGTGCCTGACAGGGGGCAGCCCCGGGCCATTTCTCAGAGACCACCATACAGCCTCCTGATACCAAAACATGGCCACACAAACCCAGGACAGCAAGTTATATCAATCGTACAAAATTTGTAAATAAACTAACAGGATAATATGCTTTTTACAAAACCACAGAATAATGTTGTCATTTATTAGTGGCACTCGCCTCTAGCCCTTGACCTCAGTCTTCTCTCAGTCTCTACCTGCACTAAAAGGGAAATGGCAGCAAAATCTAGTATAGTTTTTGTATATCTTCTCCTTCCATTTCATACATCTGTTTTATCCAACTCAGCTCTTATGGGAAACTGACTCACAGGGGGGGATTCAAGGACAAACTGAATCTATTCAACACTGGGCGCTCAGAAGATCTGCTGGTTGATAGGAAAACATAACTGTGTTGGTGTAATGTTAGATGTCAGATTCATCACTTTACAGATGACAACATGAAAGCTACCAAAAATACCATGACATTCCCACTGCTTCTTTGCTTGGAAGACAATAAATAAAGTAGTATTTGTATTCACATACAATTGGAAAGATGACTTCAAAGTAGAGCTTACTACAAAGCCTGACATTTCTGTAAATTCACTGGAGTAGTAACTGAAGTGGTTTAAAAATTGTTGATAAAATTGTTAACCCAGATGTTTCTGAAAATATACTCACAGAAATTTCGTGTTGTCCAGAAAGCAATTATAAATTAAAAATGTTAGGAATTTAAGAAGGTGCTTATATTAGGTTTTCATTAATATTTTGACAAGATACATGCATTGTGCTCAGGTGAAAGTTGGAGTTTAATTTTTACTTCAATTGTTTTTTAAATTTCTAAAGCCTGAGATCTGAACCCTCTTTTTCTTGCCTTGATGTTTCAAAACATAAAAGCTTACAATTAAGCATGGAAGATCCAACTTGTGTTCAGCTCTTTGCTAAATTTGTGTGGACTAACATAATATTACTCTATTTCACAATCCCTTGTCCTTAGGTTACTTCTTTCACTAATTCTGCTGTAGCTGACCTGGGACAACACAGTTCTTAGCTCCTGTAGTACTGGTTGACCAGTTCATAAGCTCTGAATTCACTGTTCAAGTACTAAAAGTAACCCCCTGAAGTGTTTTAAATGATGTGTTATTAGAAAGCTGAAAGATAGTGATAATTTGCTTATCTATGGCTTTGCAAAGCACTGACAATTACTGATTTCTCAGAAAAGCTATCCAAAAGCTTTTTTAGATGTCCATTCTGTCCTGCTGCTCCTCAGCCCCTTCATCTTGCTGTCTCTTTGCACTGCTGACTCTTTGAACCCAGCAGTTTACTGGCATAGCAACAGATAAAAGACTGGAAGTGCAGTCCATGCAAATACCATTTTCTTTGTAACATACACTAAAAGTCTTTGCTTCCAGTATATGGAATGGCTTTGCCAAGTCTTTAATTTCCTTGTTTGCAAACAGAAATCTGATCTACAAGTATACATAGAGAGCATGTTTCAGCTTAGCTAACCGTCTAAAAGTTAAATGGCTTCTCAGAGCAAGAAATGTAGCCTCCATATATAGTTTCTCAAGAGAAAGAGGCAACTCCAAGAAGGTAATTCATCCCATCTTGGTTGTGTGTCTGAGACAGGGGAGATGAATTGCCTGTGGCAGCATCTATTTCTCTCTGTTGACTAAAAAAGAAGAGAGAAGAGGCCAAGACAAGTAGCTTTGACTAGGTGCCCATTTTTCAGGCAGCTAGAGTTAGGTGAGATGAATTTCACCCAGAATGCCCATCTTTCCTATGTCAATAGGTCAGTGTTCCTCTCTCAGTTGTATATGCAGAAATAAAACCATCTCTTTAATCATGCAGAAGTGCAAAAAAATAAACAACCCCAGCTTGACACCATGCTAATACCCACAAAGGCTTTTAGCGGCTTGTCAGAAAGTAATTCTCAGCCTCGAATGCCTTTAAACATCTTTCTGGTGCAAATCTTATATGCTTGGCTCTCTACACCTCTTCAAAAAAATATAACACAGGAGAGTTTAGTATCCTCTCCTTATGTCTCTTCAGCTCATGACTGACAAATAAAAAAAAAAAAAAAAATCTATCTCCTAGATAGAAGATTTATTAAGCAGTCTAAGTATAGATTTTTAATTACAAGATGGAAACAGGGGACAAGAAAAAGAACAGAAAATAGGAGCAGGTTGGGAAACCGCGAATACATGCTTATCAGTTTTCTTGCACCTTTAAAGTGAAAGCAAATATAACTTGTATTTTGTGCAATGTGCTGTCAAACTATATCCATGGGTAAAAAGAGTGTGAGTACTGTAAAGAAAAAAATGTGGGATTTCTTGTATCAAAGTTTACTTCAGGCTTCCTGCTAACCCACCAGAGCCCACAGCTTAGTATATTTTGCCTAAAATAAAATGCATTTCTTTTTTTAGTTTATTAGCCTGTAGAGTTCAAGGAGTGTCTGGAAGATGCTCTTAGTCATATGGTTTAATCTTAGGCAGTCCTGTGAGGAGCAGGGACTTGGACTTGGTGATCTTTATGGGTCCCTTCCAACTTGAGGTATTCTATGACTCTGTGATTCCATTTCTCAGAGATTGAATGAGACCCTTCCACTTTCAAGTCCAATAACAAGAATTATTTCACAATTAGTCTGTACAAGGACTTCTTTCAACAAAGCATGCTAGAAATTAGAAAGTGACTGTACGTTTGTGAAAGAAAGACAAGAACTAGGAGCCCTCCTGGTGTTACGTGTTTCTTGGACAATGAACTACTTGTGTGGTGTAATAATAAAGGACACTATGAAAAGCTTTTAAAGATCCTGTCTGAGGCTGCCTTACAGACAAATTATGAACTTTGTGTATTATGAAACAACTGGTGAATATGCTTTGTAAAGACACCAAGAAATACTTGCAACCTTGATAGTTGTGAAATAGTTGACAATGTGGAGGTGCTTATGGAGGTGGTTATTATTGTTATAGCGGAGAAAGAAATAGTATTAATAAGTCCTTTGAACAAAATAGTATAGAAATAAGAGAAATAGTGTTTGTCCCGACAGTGTGTTAAGGTTTTAATGAAGCACGGAAGCCTACAACATCTGCAAATATGTTGTTCTGACTTCAGCTAGTATGTATTCTCTCATGTTATTTGCCAGTGCAATTAAAAAGCGGTAGCATGACATGGAATGGCAGATAACTTTTAAAACCCTATGTCTTAGCTTATGTGGTATGAGCTTATCTTAGCATATGAGGTATACTTTACCACAGCAGAAACAAGTTGTGCCTAAATCGAAGCCCATTGAAAACATCAAACCATAGAAAGCAGCTGCAACAGGTCAAATGATCCCACATGTATGTGACACAAACACCGCAAATTAAGTCTGCTACAATCACATTTCCTGATGTTGCTTTGATGATTACAGGTTGCTGCACAGAAAACAACCATAAACTATTTCTCAAGTTCCATTTAAAACATGTGGTATATATTGACAGCAATTTTGAGAGTGAAACATATATTACATCTGTACACTCTGCAAAAGGCTGAAGAATATGTAGTATTTATGATAAGTCAGTACCCGTTTCTATGGCTTGGGAGACCTCTGTTGGACATCCCTATCTTCTACAGCAAAAGATAGCTGAGTCCTCACTGCCATAGGGCACCCAAGCTGCTGAAGCTTGTTTTCTTTCAGATAGCTGAGGAACTCCTTTGGAGGAAATCCTACTGTGCAGTTTGTGGTACAGAAACATGACTGTATACATGTGCTGGGGCACAGAGTCGTAAAGGGAGTAGAGGCAGGACACCAAGGACTGTACAGAGTGAATTCCTTCATTCCTTCAATCAAGTGACAGGTGACCTTTTTTTTTTTTTTCCTTTTTTTTTTTTTTCTTGGATGTTATGGATATGATGAAATAATCCAATAATCCTGAATGACTCTTCTTCAGCTATTGGGATCTAAGAAAATTCAGTTCTCAGGGGATTTGTGGGCACAGAAAAATAAGAGACCACAGCAGCCTGAAACATCTGAGGTTTTTGCACAGCTTTCTAACACAAAATATTCTTTACCATGTTCCTTATGCACTGGATTTAAGGTCCTAATTGTTCTTTTCCTTGACTAGCTCAGTCCTAGAGTTACAACCAATACATTAAATCCTGATGCATTGTATTTCATTAGTTGAAAACTTGAAAGAAATGAATTAAGAGATGCCCTAAGATCATCCTCTGACTCCAGGAAGACCTTTCTGGACGTATTTTTACTACAGATGTTTACTAAGCAAGGAAAATCAAATCTTAGTTTCCTATAGAATTCTTGCCCATGTTAATCTTTCTGTAGCATCTCATGAGATTACATTCAGGCACACCAATAGAGTCCTCAGAAAACACAAACAGAAGCACAAGCTTATTTGGCTTTTCAAAATGTGTTATTTTATTCTGTGAAAAGCTTGAGCAATTAATTCCAGATACCACAGCAGATGAGAACAGACCAACTTTTCAAAACATCCCCATTCTTATTTATTCACCTAGTCTGACCTGAAGGGACATATCACTAAATCCAACAGATCTTTGTTACTGAGGATAAATAACTAAAATCTTGTACAAGTTATTATTTATTATCTTTTGTGACATGACATAAAGAAGTTGTGTACCTCCAAGTACTTTGCAGATCATGGAAGGGACTCTGGGAGATCCCTAGGCCACCCTCCCTGCCAGAAGCAGGTCCACCTCTGGGGTCAGACTAGGCTGCTCAAGTCTTGGTCCAGTTGAGCACCGACACCCTCCAAAGCATGGATATGGCACAGCCTCTCAGGGCAGCATACTCCACTGCTGATTGTCCTCAACAAATTGGGAAATAAAGAGGTTTTCTTTTTTTTCCCCTAATATCCTATAAAATAAGGGTAATAATTTGAGAAAACTTTAAAACTGAAGGACTTTTCAGTAATTATATGGTCATTAACTACTTCAGGTAAACTTACTGGTGATAAGCCTGGGACAAGAAGAGAACTAATATCAGGATCTAGGGTGTTTGAGTTCCAGTTACAAAAGAGAAAAATAAAAATCTGAAATGAAGGAAACAAAAAGGAATCTGTCTTCTACAGATGTTTGTCTGTTGGTACAACAGCTGACTATAATTTTGTCCTTCTAGTTTGAAACAAAGGCACAAGGGACGTTTTAGTATTCCTAACTTCTTCTGGAAGTTGATATCTGGTAGGTGCCCCAGTCCCGTCTGATGCCTTAAAGCCCTTCCCAGGATGATTACTAACATGAAATAAATACGAAAATGCTGCTACCAAAAGTAGCAGCATTTTTAATTTCAAAAGTTTGAAATTAAACATTAACTTAAATACGAAAATGCTGCTACCAAAAGTTTGAAATTAAACATTAACACTCATTTTGAAAACCAATGGAGTGTTCACATGTTTTGGTATATTATTTGGAGATGATTAGCCAACTAACATTATCTCCAGTCTTTAAAATGTCTTTATTTACAAATCCGTATATGTTTATAATGAATCTAAGCAGCTATTTAACTTATGCCAATATGGATTAATTTCTCAACAATCTAATGCTTATTCACATGCAGCTTTGATACTGTCTTTTGTGTTTATATATAAATATTAAGTTAAGAGATATTAATTTATCTTGATTAGTATAATTACCCTTACATTACCAGTTAGAAAAAAATATATTATCAGTATTATTTTTTTCATTGTCATGCTATGCTTGTGCTGTTGTAGTTATAGTAAACCTGTACTTTAATAATCAGCCTGTTTTCAGACTGTTAAATTTCATTGTATTACTTAATTGATCTAAATTATTATGCTTGAATTCAGAATTTTGCTTCATTTTGTTTTTAATTTTGATGAAGTCTTGTTTGACTGGCACTGAAGTACAATTACAGTGGAGGAAAATGTGAATATGGGTTATTTTTTTTTCCAGAGTAGTTTTACCTAATGCTTAAAAGTAATAAAAAGCTACTCTAAAACAAATATCACTTGTGTTTTTCTTTACAAAAATCACGATACCCTTACAAAACCCATTTTCTTTAAAAATAGTAGAATATCAAAGTGAAATAGGAAATGTCATTACAAAGGTTTCTTATAAACATTTCTTATAAGGTTTGTTCTTTCATAATAAAGTATAATTCATCTCTCAAATGTATATTGTCCTGGTTTGAGGTAAAACAGGACCAATTTTGTTCAGTAACTTTGTTTGTTAGCTAGGCCTTCTCTAACTACTGAAATTAACAGCATATTCTGCAGACAACTTTCACTCTCTCAGAGTAGTAAGACCAATGTTTATAGCTGATGCCAACAATGGTACCCAGACAGGCTCCTGCTTATACTTATTGCTATAACACCAAAGGCAACTAACTTTATTTGCCCCGTTGGAGGGTCAGAAGTGGAAAAGCATAGAGAACTCCCACCTGTGGGGGGAAGCGGACACACAGGTGACCCAAAACTGTCCAACAGGGTATTCCATCCCGTCTGCATCATGCTCATTATAAAAGCTGAGGGATCAAAGGGTCAGCCCTCTTCCTTCAAAGGCCGACGTCTGAGGAGGACTCTGTCTGTTCGTCTGCCTGCGATCCCGATCTTGAATCCAGATCTGGAATCCAGTTCCTATCCATCACTGAGCACAGTCTGGGACTTCCCCAGTGCCAGCCAGTGATGTGATCATCATCCTGGGAGCCTGATAAAGTTTTGTATATATTTCATTATTTCCTTTTATTTTATTCTTAACATTTCATTAAAGGAGTTTAGTTCCTTCTAAGCTCATACATCTGTTCTTCCCTCATCTGTCTCTCTCTTTGAAGAGGGGTAGAGGGGAGAATTTGTCGGTCCCATCTTGGTTACCCCACGTCCCCAGTAGCCAATTTGGCCTAAACCACAACATATATATATCACACACTATATTTATACATGTACAACATGATATAAATTAACATCTGTTACTAAGTAAGACAAAATGTCTGTTTATTCCAGTACTTCTCTGACAGCAGCCTGCGACAAATATTTAAAAGAATACAAGAGTGAGGAAATGTATTTTAATAAGTGTTTTTTCTAAATTTTTGGCCCATCTTTTTGTGGCTATCCATTATTTTGTCAGAGTTTCCTAATTTCTACCTTGTCAAGGATAGCTTCTGATAGATAATATGCATTGAATATAAATTCTTAACATAGCGTTCTTAAACAGCTTTGTACTACCTGAAAGAATTATGTTCATTTGGATGTTTCTTTTCTCTTCCCTCTAAAACAAACAAACAAACAAACAAACAGGGATTGTCTGGTTTATGGGTTTTTTTTGTATTATAACACTTAATCATAAACTTCCAGAGGACCATAGGATTTAAAGGGGCTTCCACCTGCCTTAGACAAGACATAATTTTTCAGGTTTCCATTGGCCTTCAGAAGACACTGTAAATGTGAATCATCTGCCATTAATTGGCGTATTACACTGTAGGGTAAGCCATACAAATTATGAGGTGCAGAAATATTTTTTCCCATCCCAATGACAAAGAGCTCAATCTTAGAAAATATACTCTTTTATCTACTGTTTATAAAATGAGACTAGGATGACTGTTTCAGAGGCAGATATTTGCACTGTATATTTGTACCTAACATTAGTTGAGATAGTCTCCTCATATATGAAACACAGCTTTTGTAGAGGAGAACACCTTGTCTTTTGATCATGCTGGAAATCGTATGTTGTTTTTATTTAACAGCTGACCTAATATCCATCATATTTTATCTTTCTACATTTATAAATTAAAGCCAAAAATTCCATCTATCAATGAAAGACAAAAGGGATTCTTTGTTTTGTTTTGTTATCTAATGTGGCAGGGAAAGTGCAAAAAATTAAAGCTGTACAAGCCATTATGCATTTCCCTGATTGTGTTTGCCCTTATATGACAGTATTGACAACACGAGTCATCCTGAGTAGACTGCTCTTCTACAGCATAGAGTTTAGAAACCGTCTTGAGACTCCAGACATAATGAAAACTTTTTTTGTGGTTCATTGGATTGCCATTTATTTCCTCAAGAAATTTCATAAACATTTCCATTGTATACTTCAATTAAGACATTTCTGTCTTCTGGTTACTTGTCTCTGATACACACTTCTGAAGGCAGCCTATTAAAGTCCAGTAATTTGTATTTTGAGAAACTTCATATTGCCAGTCTTCTTACTGATGAATTTATTGTTATCGTCACCATTCTTCTCTATATTTCTGTGAATATTGTATAAACATCCAGTATGATTCCACAGCAAGCAAAAATGGAAAGAGAGACATTAATCTGAGTAATGTCTTTCACCCTTGTATGCTATTTTGGTTTTACTGAATTGTTCCTAGAACAATCTTTTCAGTTAGAATAAGTTAGATTTGATATTATATAATCTATTTCTCTGGGAAAAAGAAATCCTTGTAATGAGCTTGCCTGTCTCCTGTTAACCTTGTGTTGATTTGTAAGAATCATGTCATTATCAAGGGATGAATAATATCATTCACCAATATTCTGTCATTTTAGCAGTTCAAATCAATAAGAAACTAATCTGTCTAAAAGGCATTAATATTTTTCAGGTATTGTAAAGGTAACTAATGAGAGTTTGGACTCACAAAATAGTGGCAAATGTTAAATTCTAGAAATGGAGGTCCTGTTTGTTTCGTTTTCAAAAGTGAATGATAAGATGCTTTCTCCTTCACAGTAATCCAACAATTATTACTCCTCTGACTTAATTTTTATTTTCCATAATGTCTACCCTATCAGAACTAATCACTTTGTTTATGGGGAAAAGATATGGGCAAATAACCTCAGGGTGGTCTTCACACAGAATTTCCCTTAAGCTAAAGAGAAATCATTCTATAGCCTCTAAATTAACTTTCATATGAGAGATACTATTAAAAAGAAGTGACCACTCTTACCTCAGATACTATTGACTTACTTTGTATTACACCCCACCATTTCTAGGGAAATATCTCTGGAAAAAATATTATTGTCGTAGTAACAGAGCTCACTCATAGAAATCATAAGCATTCCCTGAACATTTTCTATCATTTCTTTTAAAAATGGAAAGTTTTTACGACTCTTATGGCAACAATCTTTGCATATTTCTGTATTGTTAATGTTTAAAAGTTATTTTTTAATAACTTTTATTCAACTTTATTAGTTGAGATGTTTAAAGTTATATTCTCTTATGCAGTAACAGAATCCTAAAACCTAGATTCATTGTAAAAGATAGCAATATAATAAAATGTTCCATTTGCATTATTAATATACATCACTAGTTTGATTAAAATTGCACCATGATAGTAGAAATGTAATAAGACAAGCCATATATAATGATATTTAAAAAATCTCTAGCTTGCTTTATTGAGACTAACTGAAAAGCAAAAATATACATATTTAATTAGTCCCTGAGCCTGCTAAGACCTACTCATGTTTCTAACTTTGTAACGGTAGTTCCATTCTCTTGAATATGTCTGTTGTGAGCAAAACATTAAACACATGCACAAGCTTTGGCGGGATGAAAGATTAGAAACTGTCTTCCTTGAGATAGTGAGTCCCAGTTTTTCCTTCTGAAATCAAGCAAAAGATGGCTGGCAAATATTAGAAGTACACAATTAATCTCCCCCCACCTCCCTTTCCCCCAAACTGGATATAATTTAGCGAAGGAACAAAGAAAGGAGAAATTAAGAGTATTAGGAAATATACTGAGCAGAAGACAGCAAGGTGATTAAGTGAAGACCATTACAGGTACAAGAGCCTTACAGGCACGATAACACAAAAGCACTTGGATCTTATGTTCTTTGTGTAGTTGTTTGCCTGAATACGAGTAAATTTCCTTTTGTTGTAATAACTCCTTCCAATCTGTAGGCAGCAATTATTAATGATTCTGGAGATAAGTGGTTTTGGGGGCAGAAGTTGTATGTTGGTGGCGAGGATAAATTTGATGTGAAGTGTTACTGAAGGAGTTATCTAACTTAAAAGCAGTCTTGGCTTCCCTTTATAGTCAAAGGAAGGATGTACTTATTTTTCATGATTTGCAATCAAGACTCCAGGCTAATTTCTCTCCTGATATAGGTGGTGGGTGGGATAAATCTGCAACAGAAAGAGGGAAAGA
>NW_009649320.1:2477349-2503362 GCF_000708025.1 Charadrius vociferus | reverse complement strand
ACAGAAAGACGGAAAGAGATCAACACAGTATTGCTGAAGGAAAAAAAAAGCTTGATGGCCACTGAGCGAACATAGCTGTTTCCTGATCTGCAGGAGCTTCTGATTTCAAATCTTTTTCTCTGTTCAAAGTAATAACTTGGTCTAGCGAAGCATTTGGCTGGATGTGGGCCAATGTGCATTTTATAAAGTGGTAATATTGTAAGAAAATCACCTTTAACTTGAAGTGGTACTAATTGATGCACAGGAGTATGACTACGTCTTTACTCTCTGATCAGCCCTGAGTGCACATGAACACTGCTCACCTTTGAGCATGGGTTCTTACTCTGTGAGGATTTTAATGCCTTTAGAAGCTGTTGGAAGTGTAAGCAGAAGCAGGAAAGTGCTCAATGACCTGTTTTAGAGAGAGGTTTTAGAGTATGATATAATTTTGGCAGAGAGGCAGCTAGTGGCTATCAAAAGCTTCTCTTCTCATTTGTCCCAGCTACTTTCTATTCAGTGTGAGGTTAGAACATAAACTATAAATGAATAGGTACAGCCTACCTATAAAGAGTCTGCTATCTCTCAGGATATCTCTATTAGATCAATGTTACACTTTGGTATTAGGATGAATCTTAAAAGACCTCTAGCAAATATCTGCTGAAACTCACTGCAATCCACTGTCTACAGTATGTGGCGGGAAACTTTTATTTATGCAATATTTTCCTACAATGCTTGAAAATGTTGAAGCATTGCCAACTCTCATAACTTCCTTCTGAATCTTGTCCTGCTACATGTTTAATTAAATAACAGTTCCTCGCGACCAGTAATTAACTGAAAATGTCAAGCAAAGATATGCTATTTAAAAAACATATGAGTACATGCTTACTCACATAAATTAATCTTTAGCTTTTATAACTGCAAGGAAGACCCTGAAAATGCAACCTAGTTTCAACCTGTAGTCTCAAAATCCAAGAAACTGGTAAAACTGTTTCCATTTTGTACATCATAGATTTAAGGACAGCTGCACTCTGGCGGGTACTACTATTCAGCTTGGAGAAATGTAGAGGAGGGTTCTACTACCCCACTTTAGAAAACAGAGACTAGAAGAGAGGCTGGAGCAATGTCTCCTGGGCTGTCCTGGGCACCTGGTTTTGCTCAGGTCTGTGTTAGTTCCTGACACACTTCTCCTGACGTTGCTCTCAGAAGTCAAATTCTTCAGGTCTTTGGCAGAGGAGGCAGTAGGAAGGTTATGGCTTTAACTTTTTGGGGCCTGACACCTGCAAAAGCTATTTGCTTAGCTGTGTCTAAAGGTGACTGCAGAGAGATGGACATCTGAGTTCTTATGCATGATAAATACTGTGTGCCTATATGAGAATAAGAAGTTTGGACAACTGAAGACAATTTAATTCTGTGCTGATATTAAAACCAAAACCAGACAGCATTATCTATGCCTCAGAATCTGAAATCCTTGATGTGCTTGTACATGACACTAATCTGTCCTACCTGCAGAATAGTTGCACAGCTCCAGCTCTGGTTTTCACCTTGGAAGTTGTATAACAAAGCGAAAAAAATGCATAATTTATACAATTTCTAGTGGCCAAATGAAGAAGTGAAACATATAATATGATCAGTTTCATCTTGATAAGCTCTATTTATTCCTTCCACATTTTCAAAGCTTTCTTTTTTATAGGCTGACTTTATTCCCACTTCCTACATTATTTTGAAAATATTTTGTATACATGGGTAATTTGTTTGTATTTCAATAGTGAAGCTGCTTTTGTGCACCACAAAGACTTAAACATTGAGATATTGTTAGTAAGGCTCAACCTAACAATTATGTTTTATAATTTGACAGCGGCAACCACAAGTTTCTTCTGTTATAGTAGTAATTAAGGGGGCATCTGTCAGTTCTTTCACAAATACACTTCTAGCCTAGGCTTAGAAATGGGAATTCCATTCTGTGTAAAATTAAACAACTTGTCAAATTTTAAACAGCTATTTCCATCTTCATAATTTTCCATGCAGTTTCTGGTTTGTCATTTTAAAACAAGTTTTTATTTAGCACTTTTTTAATTTTTTTTAAGTTGTTTTCTTTACTGGAAAGTCTTTTCTTTTATCATTAGGAAAATAATTGTCCTGGACAAAGTATATTTTCTTTTATCAATGTCACCTTTTGAAAATTCTTTACGCACAGAAAATTTAAACAAAAACATATCTTAATTCTCCTACAAAATGTGGTCTTTTGATGTTAAGAGATATGGGGTTTTTTTCCAATTATTTTGAGATATTAGTCCAAAAAAATGTCCCTGAAACTGCATAGAAGCTTACCTGAAACTTGGGGAATATAGTCTCCATAAGATAAAATCAAATGGCTGGAAACCCCAATTTTTGTGTCTCCTTTATTGTTGACACATTTGGCCTCATATTGACACTCATATTCTATTTATTTATTTTAAAAGTAGTATGTTAATGAGAAATATCGGCAACATGATCAAGCAAAAGGTGTCATTATTGAGAAAATATACTGATCTTATGCTAATAACTACTTTCTTCAAAATATTACAGTTTTGACCAGTAGGAAAAGGAATTCATCTTATTCAAAAGAAAAATTGAGTTCAGCACAGGAGAAGTCCTCAAGGTACTGTTGATAAATGAAATAAATATGGAAAAAATAAAGCTGTATGGTACTTGCTGCATAGTGCCTTGAATAATTTGTTTTTCACCAACATTAATTTTAATAGGTTTAATATTTTCATCGTGGTTGTAGAAGAAATAATTACACTAAGAGGGAAATAAAGATTTCTTTCTTTTTTTTTTTTTTTCTGTGTGTATGTGTTGGGATTTTTTTGTTTGTTTTTGTTGCCTATGCTTAGCTTTCAGGAAGGAATAATAGGCTAATGTCACAGAAATTTTCTCCCCAGATTTCCATTTAACATTTCTGTTGGGGCTTTTTTTTTTTTTTTTTTCTTTTTTTCCCCCTCAGAAATGTGGTGGATTTCAACAAATTGAGAGTCAAATAGCTCTCAAAAGGTCACATAATAATGTTGAGATGTTGATTTGGATACGGAATAAGTGAAGCATACATACCAAAACCATCAGCAGAATCTTAAAAATAAAATTTTATCATGTCACTACTGTGGCTATATTCTCATTCATAGCAAAGTAATTCTTGGATTCCACACAAACATAAGGAGACTGTTCAAAGGTGAAGCAAACACTTCCATTTGCAGAATACCTCAGTTATAATTTTGGACACCATTTAAGCAAATCATCTTTCCCAAACTTCAGCTAAAACGATAGCCCCTTGGTGTGGGGCAGGAACATATCCCTGACTGTCAGACATGGTGCAGCAGGCTGAGCACACAGTGGAGTCATTACACATGTAGGGTCCAGGCCCCCAGCTGGGCCCCAGCAGGTTGAGTGGTCAGAGCAAGCGCCCATTTCCTGGGGGTCCTGGAGGGACAGGGGTCACCATGAGTGTGTGCATTAGTGTGTGTGCGGAATTAAAACAGAAATCTTTGGACAGAAATGACTACCCAGCTGAAAAACCCATCCTGCTGAGTAATTCCAGATTATGTATTGCTGGATGCTGCCCTGCTGGTCTTGTTGCTGCCCCACCTAAACTCTACCTTGGCAAGTAGTGCTGCATTACAGACTCAGAAATTGTGTCAGACACAGCCCTTTGCATCCTGCTCTACAACACCAAGTATTTGACGACATCCACAGTGCTCTCATGGATGATGAACATAGGATTTTGCTTATAAGACACAATTTAGATGCTTAAAAGAAGTAAGACTGCTACAGTATTAGACAGAAAGCTATAACATCTGAATCTGATTGAAACAGTAATTGGACCATACTGATTTAATTATTGGTCCTGTGGTTTGGGCTATAGATACACTAATTAAAACTGTATTTTACTGCTTACAGCACATCATTCCTTCTTGAACCAGAGACTACTCTTAATGTCTTGAAGAGCAGCCAGCTTAGCACATTTGTGAAATTACACTTTTAAAAAGGAGGCAAATATTTTATAGCCTACATCGATAAACATCAAAAACACAACTAGAACACAATGACAAGCTTCAAGTTAAAAGCTGAACAGACTTAATATAGTGAAGAATGGATATTACTCACAGAAGTGGAAATAAATGGGAAACGCTTTCGTTCAGGTGCAACCACTAGCATCTGATCTGAGGATTTCACAAGCTCCACACTCAAAGTAGAGCTAGAGCACAGCCCATAATATCTTCTGCCAATATTTTGTTGTAGATATTTCAGGAGATTTGAAAAGCATAACAGCCAGAGCATGGATATGCTGCTTACAAAGCAAAGTTGAATTGGTTAGACATGGGTGGAAGCCTACATCATAACACATTCTAGGAAAACCTGTGTTCCAAAACATGATTTCAAAGCACTTTCCATTGTAGTTTTTATTCCTCTTTTTCATTCTATGAAGAATAGATGCAAAATAAAGTGGATGGCTTGGATTCCTTCTGAGAGTTACTATTCTAACAGATATGAAGACTGAAGGAACTGAATGCACTTAGGTGACATGATAGATGAAAGAAAGATAGAGTATCTTCTCAACACTAAATACCTTTTAAAGACTCCTTTTGACACCCTTCTGAAGTATCCCCAAACAAACTTTTACTGCCTATGGCTGCTTTTCAAGAAGAAAACTTCATATTTCAGAAAGAAAAAAAAAACACAAAACAAACAAACAAATAAAAAAAAAAAACCCACAAAAAACAAACCAGGAGTATCCTTAAGGGAAATGTAACTATTTTCTTGTCCGATCATCAAAGTATGATTTGTGTTTGTATGTTTGTTTAGAAAAGAGAGGAAAAGCAAAATAAATTTCAGTCCAGTGAGTTTAAATAACCTACTTCCATATAAACCGCTTTCATTTTTTTGAGACTCATCAGAAAATGCATGCATAGTGTAACAAAATACATCAGACATTTTTAATTATCTCCTGAGTCTTGAGTGGTTTGGTCCTTTGTAGTACAGAAAACATCCAAATAAAAGGAGAAGAGAAAGTTCAAACTATGTCTTTGGTGATCAGTAATACAAAAAACACTGAACACTGAACTATCAAAATGAAGGATCCATTCTCAATACTACGTAATAGTAAACAGATGATCAGAGAAAAAAACCCAATGCTTCTAAATTATTTCCTAGTCAGGCTAAATCCTGAGAATCATTGCTTGTATTATTGGATTTTAAATAGCTGTAGTAACAAAGTATGGAGCTTTATTTATTTACTTACTGTAACAAGTTAACTGCATCAAAGTCTTAAAACAATCTGAGCATAATTTGCTAACTAGCATGAAATAAATCAGATGAGCAAACCAACTCATAGGGAAAAGGTATAAAATGCCTGTTCTGAAGACTTTGAGAAGGGTTTTTTAATTTTTTTTTCAAATCAAAAGTGTCTAATCACATACCTGTTGAGATGCAATTTAAGACGTTTTCACAAAACTGTATTCATATGAGAATTTTGTCAGCTCTTTCTTCTGAATGGTTTCACAATGAATGCAGAACAAAAAAAATGGTTAATATTCATTGAAAGCATTCTTATATATTAGTTCTGAAAATATTCTACTTATTTTTGCTTATACACATATGTATACACTGGTTTTTTTATAGGAGGCAACCTGTTTTGCAAGTTCACATATAGTACTACTTTAAATATTAACCAGCATTGGAAAAAAATAACAGATATTTGTAAGCAATCAGCACTTTAAAAGATAAAAGAAATAATTGCTGTGGCTTTTAGGATTCATTCATCCATATATAATTCTGACATGTAATCCAGTTTACAATATTTTTATACACTATTCAACAGGAGAGTTTTCAATTTTTTGTGGAATCATAATTTGGTGATCTTTTTAGATTAACACAGCAGAGTTCATACATAAGTAATTATTATGGGAGAGTTAATACAGTCTTCACAGATAAATAAATTTTCATAATGATGCAAACTATCATGGCTATCAAACTATGAAACTATCAGCTATCTCTTTCCATGTTCTGACCTACAATAAATATATGATAGGTCACCCTTCTTCCACCACTAATGTATTTTAAATCATAGCATATTTACCATCTGTGCAGAAAGGCAGCTATTGTGAAGTAGCTGACCTGTCTTTCTGTATGTATGCAGATTTTTACTGTACCTTGAACACAAGGGACAGATGATACATTGTACATTGTTGTATCTTGTCAGCAGTTACCACATCTATCTTGTCCCGTTGAGAAAACTAGTTCACACATTTTTATCCATTATTAAAAGACACCTGACATACCCAGAGCTTTCTGAAAGAACAATCAACCTTAGTGAAAGGACATCGAGGCTTGAAGTGGTAGAACACACAAACATTTAACTTAAATGAGAGAAGAGATAAAGCCGGAGTAATCTAGCCAGTATCCTTTTGTTTTTTCTTAGGAAAGAGATGCTATAGAAAAACAGACACCAGCACAAAGCACTCACTCTGCTGACCCAGCCAATTAGAAATTTTCATAGGACAGAGAGGCACAATCAAGTGTGAGCCAGCTGTATATTTAAGCACGGTGTGTTGAATGCTCAAGAGACAAACAACCTCTCAGAGAGATGTTACGCCTGAGGCACAGTTAACAACAACTCTGATAAAGTCATGCACCTGATGAAGGTGGAAGCAGCCCCTTTTCAGCTCTGCTGTTCCTGATGTGCCTAAACGCACATTCTCATCATTGTTGAACATATGAAAGCATCACCTGCAATGCTTTCAGGTGTCTCTGAATATGACACTGAGCATAAACAGGACAATTGGTACAACTCTGCACAACATTGCACATCCATAATTTCAGAACTATGCCAAGTTAAAAACCAAACCATACAGCAACATCTACTCTTCAGCCAAAAGAGCTAACACGAAGTAAAAATATTTTCACCCATATGTAATATAGTCTTACAAATCTGCACCAGATCATGACATTTGAAAAGCTTAATTTGAAAGTCTTTCAATATTGCCCCATGAAATTCTTTGTGTAACCGCATTTGTGATCTGCTCTGTTCTCACCCTAAGACACATCGCTGAAATTATGTTGTCACTTACTAGTTTTACACAGGAGGAGTAATTTTTTCATTTGTTAATGCAATTTGACAGTCTGACAAAAACATTGAAAAAGGAGTGATGTGTATCCAGCTCTTGAGACAGTCAGAACTAGTGGAAAAGCATATACTTCACAAACTTTTCTAAATGGTAACCCCATTTCCAAGTAATATAATGGAGGCTTGTGTGTTTCACAGGCACTGGAATCTCTCCTACTGACTTCCCATGGCACTGCATCAGGTCCAGAGAGGCAACTATAGACAGTCTTATGCTACATGTACAGCTGCACCAAGAATATGGCTGACAACATGTTCTGGTTTGAGGAACAGTATGCAGAGAGGCTCTTGCTTATACTTATTGCTATAACACCCAAGGGCAGCTAACTTGGTTATTTGCCCTGTTGGAGAGTCAGATGCAGAAAAGCATAGAGGGGTCCCACCTGTGGGGAGGAGCGGCCAGGACAGGTGACCCAAAACTGACCAACAGGGTATTCCATCCCATCTGCCTCATGCTCAGTATAAAAGCTGAGAGATCAAAGGGTCAGCCCTCTTTCTTCAATGGCTGATGGCGGAGGAGGACTCTGTCTGTTCGTCTGCCTTTGATCCCGATCCCGATCCCGATCCCGATCCTGATCCTGAATCCAGATCCACAATCAAGTTCCCATCTTTCCCTGAGTCCATTCTGGGACTTCCCCAGTGCCAGCTGGTGACTTGATTGTCATCCTGGGAGCTTGATATGGTTTTGTATATATTTCATTATTTCCTTTTTATTTTATTATTAATATTTCATTAAAGTAGTTTAGTTCCTTCTAAACTTACAAGTGTCTCTCTCTCCTTACTGTCTTTGAAGAGAGGTGGGGGGAGCACCTGTTGTTTTGCCTGAGTGGCCAATCCGGCCCAAACCACAACACAACATAAGATATATTTTCAGGTGTGGCCAAAAAGACTCCCTTCCTGTTTCTGAAAGGAAAACTACTGCACTAATCCACTAGTGGATTACAACTCTCTTTCATCCATCACCAGAACTTGTTTTCAGACTTAACTTAATCTTATATACAGGACTTCTTCATAAGGACCTGTCACCCACGATATAGGTTTTTATTTAGGTACAGTGAGTACATAATCTCTTTGGAAAAGTGACTACAGAGGGTTCAGAAGAACTAGCACTTCATGCTCACTGTCAGTGCTATATTATTAAAAAATAATTAATAAATTATGACTTTTATGGCAAATTTCCATTGTTCTAATGGAGATTTAATCAAGCCCCCTACTCTGTAAAACAGAAAGGAATGAGGAAACATGGGATGTTAAGAGTATAGCTAACATCTTTTGAGTTTCCCTGTATCTTTGGAAAGTTATATCCTGTCTGAGTGCAGATATAAATGGAAAATGCAAAGAAACCATATTACTTCTTTACATTTATTACTGATTATCTCTGTAAGACACCTTGAACCCTAAATTGTAGGTTATGTCTAGATTTAGAAGATGCGAAAAAACTTCAGAAACCTCCTTCTAGTTTTCCAGCTGGACTATCTTTTATTATTTTATAGGGATTTTGTCTAAATTGTAATGATCAAGCACATAAAATTCAGTTATCTGTTTCTCTCTTCTTTTAATAAGATGATAATTCTAATTTTCTACAGATTTCAACCACAAAATTTTATTTATTTTTATATATTTTTATATAAAGAAGCGGGACTGTAGGTGAGGACTTCTCCATTTCCGTTTTATTCTGCATCATCTTAGAAGTATTTTGATATTTAATTGTAAAAGGTCTATAAAACAGGAACTTTGTGAAAACATTAAAAGTAATTGTTTCTGAAAGAAGGAGGTTTGCTTTCACCTTACATATGCTGAGTAATGACCTCATACAGTCTCATAATATGTAAAAGCAGTAGAAATCCAGGTAGACTGCATACAAAATCAACTATCTGCCATTGTGTGGTTTTTGGTGCACTGTGCTTTCTTACTGTTACCTGTTCTGTCTCAATGTATGAACCAAATACTAAAAAGAAAGATCGTGATGGCTTATCAGCCCAATTCAAATGGTAGCTTGACAACATGTAGTTCTCAGTGGGGAAATTACAGAATATAGTGTTGATGTTGATTTGGAAAGTTAATTTTGTAACATCTTTCCTAATTTTGATCACAGAGGTAGAGAGTTTGTTTATCTTTCGAGAAGCTTCTGACAAGTAACTGAATTTAATGTGCAAAACTTCTGTATCTTCAAGAATTCTTATATTTTTTTCTCCACTTGCACTTTAATATACGCTGTCTGCCGATTAACTGGTCATCTTTCATTCTCTTTTTAACTTTCTTGCTGCAAAAGATCACTTAATGCAGAACAGGAAATTATACAACACATTTCAAAGTTGTAAGCTCTTCCTAGATATTTTGCATCTGGCCTTTTTCCCAGACTTGCCATCTTCTATATCTCTGTTTCTACATGTTTAAAATGGAAGCAATTATACTTCCGTTATTGTAAAACATGTTGTGAATTACCTATGTGCATGATACATAGCTGTATTTTTTTCTGTGCATTTCCTAAAAATATTTCTAATACACCTTATCTTCAATCTTTTACTTAGTTGTTTCTCCTCATTTAGGGTCTTAGAAGCTCTTGTTTCTCACAGTTTTATTTTTCTTACATTTTATGTCTGAGTTCTCAAAAAAATTTACATTGACCATGAAATCAAGGGATTTCCCTTTGTTTTTTGTATAAAATGTGTGAGTCTGTACTTGATAATTTTTTGCTCAGTTATAAATGTAGATTTTGTTGTTGTAACACTTTTTGCCTATGTCAAAACAACAGATTTATATAGCCATTTTTAGGTGGCACTTTATACATTTCCACCTTGGTCTTTCACTAAAGTTTGCTTAACATATATTTCCATCTGGAAATATAATTCAAAAAGCTATAGTGAGTTAGACAACAGTATTTTAAAAAATGAATAAGCAACACACTAAAAGTGAACAAAAAAAAATCATATTAATATCAAATTTGTACTTTAGCTTTCAGAAACTTTCTGAATTGGAGATTCTTGACAAAAACAATTTAAACATTTGAATGACCTGATCTTCATACAGAAAAAAAAAAATAATAATCGAAAGAAAAGATCATAAATCAGAGTACAGAATATAGAGTGCAAGTCTAAGACAACAATCCCAATGAAAATACAGCAATACAACTGAAAAAAAAACAAGGGAGTTTGCAAATAAAATTCAGATTAACAAAATGTATTTACTCAAATACAAGTCTTCTCCAAGAACTAATACTTTTAAAAATGTTTTTTTCCAGCAGATCCTTTTTATCCTATTTTTTGAAAAAATAAAAAAATCTTCTTGTTAAATGATTTTCACAGGAATTTTTCTCCAAAAATATAGTATGAAAGAGAATTATTTTTTATTTTTTTTAAATAAAACACTCTATTTTTCCAAAGTTAATCTAATTTCATTTATGGGGAGAAATATTTTTTAAAAAGAAGGAAATGGACTGAACAAAACCAAGATCTTTCTTGGAAGAGGAGAGAATAATGACTAAACATGTTGGCTTAATCACAAAACCAGAAAATTTCTGGTTATAATTTGTTCTGAGTTTCCTACTCAGAGTCTCTCAGGAGCATTAAATAGGTTCCCATCACTCTTTTAGGAAGGAAGAGGATGTGCAATGGGTAACCTGTTGCAGCCTTTTTTCATGTTTCATGGGGGGAGAGACTACAAAGAATCAATCACCATGGAGCAGCTATCGTGGGATGTCCCATTCCTGCTGTGTGAGCTTGCATGTCTTTGCTGTCACAAGCACTAACTTCCTTCTAAACAGTCTATGACTTTTTCTGGATTTTAAACCTCTAAAGATATCATTTTGTACTCAGGAAAGGGCAGAGTTACAAAAATCTTTGATTTAGAGAAGGATTTATATATAAAAGGTACTTTTATTGAATATATAGAAGTTCAGAGTGTATAAAAAAGGTTTTCTGGCAGGTAGGTAAAACCAAGTAGATTTATAAATCAAATTTAATATAAAGCTCTCTAAGTTCTCAATTGCAGAGTATACCAGCAGCATATAAACTGTGCAAGCAACATGTGAGGTTCAAGTAATATTTAAGACAGTGGTTTTCATCTATAGAACATTCCATAGCTTTTCTGAAACACTGTTTTACCCTTTGCTATACTGCCACCTCTTAAACAGTTAAAAATATTAGAGTTGTCTCATTTGTGATACACTGGGAGAGCAACATTTTATGGCATTTGCTGGAAAGTTTTTGAACTCATCCTGTTTTCTTGTGTCACAAAATTCCATATGGACTAGCCTGTTTAATGTTTGATATGCTCACTTGTTAAAATAATAAACCCCCAAATATCACAGGAAGAAATCAGAATAAAACATTTAAAAACAGGAAGATGCAAACAGCTAACTATTCGAGCTATGAGTACAAGTTAATATTCATACTATAAAGCTGCTTGAGGCTTACAGCACTTTAGAAAATCAGAACAGTTATGATCTAATATAAAGGCAGGGGTTTGTGTTTTGGTTTGGGTTTTTTTTTGTTTTGTTTGTTTGTTTGTTTGTTTTTGTTTGTTAGTTTGTTTTTTGTGAGAGGACTAATCTTGATCTCCTCATAGCACAGCTACACCAAAGTGTGTTTGGTCACAGACAGTTGAGCATGGGCTGTGGCAGTGTTGAAGGAGGACAGTAGTGTCAGTCTTTTATGTAGAATAAGATCAGACCAGCAACTGAGGGCTGCCAGTGACTCCACCCTTCAAATACTCTTCAGAAACATTTTTTATTGGGTGGGTCCTGGCTGCTAGCGATAATATAACTATATATTTAGATGTAGGTATATGAGTCTAAAAATGTTCCTGTGTGTTACTGAAATAATTTAGAAGTTCACAATTTCAGCACAACACCCACTGGTGCTCACATGGTTTCCCTGTAAAATAAAATACAGTCATAGAACAGTATCATGTTTTGGGTGGTTACCTTCGTAAGTGAATCTGGAATATTTAGTTTCTTCATTGAATAATTTTCTAGAAGATGCAGTTTCAGACAACATGAAGCTATACACGAGAAGCAACAGTAAAAATGATAATAAAATAGTATACTATATTGAATTTAAGGAGAAAAAAAAAAAAAAAAAAGAAAAGAAAAGAAACAGGAAATTTTAAAAGATTGAACACCTGAGAGTTAGCTGCAAGATTTTCTAGCAGAGCTATGTGCCTCTTAAGTTGAAGCAAAAGAGAAGATAGACTTACATGCATTAGCTAATCACAGGGCAACTGTGGGCTATAAATAAGATTCAGTATATTTCTGGCATTGGTTACAGGATAGCACAAGAAATTTTCATCTGAAGTATTTTGAAGAGAGAGATGAAAATATTAATGAAATCATACAGGACTTTAATGACAAGATTTTATATAGGATACCCATTATGAGAGATTCTGATCTCTATATTCAGGAAAAATTTGCTTAAACTGAACTGGTGGGAAAAAAAGGCATGTGAAGAGGCCTTCTTTTGTGAGTAACAACAAAAAAAGTAAAAAAAAAAAAAAAGTGTACCATAAGTAAATAGTGAATACTTTTAAAAATGCAAGCCCTTTATAACATGCTAAAGAAGAGTTCTACCTCAGGTGAAAAAAATGATGCGAAAGCAATAAAAAAGAAGTATTGGATTAGTTATTGTATCATTAAGCAAAAGCTATGTTCTTTTCCAGAGTCTGTAAAACTGATTTTAATTTGGATAAAAGGCCAAAGAATAGAAAACAGAAAAAATAATTTACATCAGTCTTTATATGAATTAATCCTCTCTCTGGGCATACACATAAATGAGAAAATAAAATTGAGAAAAATATATTCATTTAACAAGATATTGATTCTTTTATATAAGGTATTTCAAGGACAGAACAGTTCACCCCTCGTGATAATATGTTTGTTGTTTCTTTGCAACCTTCCAGGTCTACATGCACTCATCACTGACATTTCTAGGATTAGCAGCAAATGTTTTTCATAGTAACAAGGCAGTTCAACTCTCACAGTATAACTCTTGTAGGCTCTGGGAATTGCATCAAAATATTTCGAAGAGTAAATCGGAAAAATCAGGAACAACAAGATTGTGCAACCTCATCTTTTTTCTACCAAGATGCAGAAGATATTCATGCTGGATCTGGGCATAGGTGTCAAGGGAAAACAAAGGTGATGAAATAATTAAATATTCGTGATTTCTCCAACAAAGCTGTGGCTGAGATTTGCTTATTTCATCATAATTTGTCATGGTGCTTTGTGTAACCTCACTGGAATCATTTTAAGTCCTGATCTTGGTTGCCTTTTCCCTGAACAAGTGCATAAGTATTATTGTGTCACTAGACATAATTCTACTGTTCTGGTTTATACATCATAAAATAAAAATGTTAAGAGGGGTAGTAACTAAAGATAAGGTAATAAATCTGATGACCAGCTCAGAGGAAATATCTGTTATCAGCTACAGGAAAAAAAAAAAGTAAGTAGAGATTGCAAACATTAAAGAAATTGGGTAAAACGACAACAGCTTCTCTTAAGATCCAGTGTTGAATCCTGCACTCAGTCCTTCTTGGACTGAATAGCAAACTCATAACTGAATCAAAATATTATTATCTTCAAGTAGTGTTGGGAAAAAAAAAATAAAGAAGACAAAACAAGATATTCCCTTTGAAAACTGTACCACTGGTTACTATCTTTAGTTGATGTTTTCTTGGGTTTTTTTTGCTTGTTTTTCTTTGGTTTATTTCAGAGTAGTTTACAGAATTATTTCTGTTATTTTCTGTTCTGTATATTCTTGCACTTGCAGTCTTTATTTCTGATGTGATAAGTACATATATTTTTCAGGGTTCAAAAGATCATGTATGATGTCGCTAATAGCATGACTAGGAGAAAACAGTGGTACCAAAAAACATAGCAGAGTTGTTCCCCTGGTTAAGAAATAAATATGTGATTGTTATGCTATGGTAAATCTAAGGTAAATCTGCAAGGTCATGTAGTGTTTATCAACATCCATTGATTTAACCTTCTGAGTCTTTACATCTGGACTTGACTTCTACTGTTTTATTCAATCCTGATAAAAGAAAAACAATAATTCTACTCATTATCTCCTTAAGAAAGCAGAGATGGGCAGGTATCCAAGAAATAACTGTAGGCATTGTGATATTCAGTTCTGCAGTTCCTAGCATTAATATTCTAGTTTAGGCATAGAATTACACAATATTTCTATCCTTTCCCTACTGACTATACTGAAGAAAATAAGGCTTCACTGCACTCAGCATAATGAGGCTTGTTAAAATGAAAAAGAAAAGCCTGTTTCTGAAATTCTGCTTTTACCATGAACTTAGGTATTCTAGATTTTCCTGTTTGATACTAGGCTTCACCAAAGAGTAGGACTTCATTATAGTGTAGTGGAGCAGAAGTGCACATACAGTCCATTGAAGGTGAAAGATAGTTTGAGATCCTTTTCCTTGTTACTTGTCTTCTAAGAAGTCATAAATGAAGGTGTTAATGTCAGTTTTAAATTATTACAGTATGCAGTTGAACTGTGATGACTTAAGCCCTCATAAGTAAGACTCAACAGAAACTGTTTTCTGATGCTCCAGCATCCTATTTGAGATTTTCAGCTACTGCTGAAGTAAAATTTGTTCAAGGATGCACAAGAACAGAGTAGGATCCTTCACACTGTCACAAAATCTGAATTGGCAGGCTGTAATTAATAGATGAAGGCAAATACAAAATGACTTCTTAACATTTCCCTGATGAACTGATTCAACTCTACTAGGTGATAATACAATCAAGGGTGAAAAGTTCTGGTACAAGACAGAACATGGATAAACGTTTCCCAAGCCAACAGAAACAAATGATTAACATAGATGAGTCCCAGGTATGACTGCAAGAATGGCAGGATAGCTGGCATCAGGCCTGAGACTGAGGTCAGGGAAAAGGGGGAAGACCCCAGCGATGCAAACTAGGCATTGTTGCAGCCTGATTTACAGCAAATAGCTTGTATTACAAGGAAACTTAATGCAATCAAATTTGGATTTTAATAACCATAAAACCATGCTATGGTTTTATTAACCATAGTAACCCTACCCAAAGGCAGATGAAGACTCTGAAAAATTTCATTCTAACATTTCTTTGAAAGTCAACCGAACCCACATGAACCCGGTTGCAGGTTGACTCTGAACATAGTGGTATTCTGGTTGAGATGCAAGTTTCATAATAGCTGAACTTTGAATAGTAAGCTTCCTAGTGGGAATTATTTTTATGTGCAGATTGACTTTGGGCTACAAAACATACAAGACAGAACAGGCAAAATTAGTCCAGTTGATTTATTCAATGCCCTCATTGGCCACTAGACTATACGGCTTTCACCTTTGTTTGAAAATATCTGCTAGAATGATTCAAGCCCTGTAATATCTATCTGAACACAGGTGACTTTCCTGAGATGTGAGTCCCAAATCTTCATTTTGTGTTTACAAAGTGAGCCACATTCTTCAGACTGACAGCCTCATAGAAATTCTGTACTTGTCTTTGGTTTTGTTTTTTATATTTTGGGTTTTTTGTTTGGTTTTTTTGAGGGTTGAGCTTTTTGTTTGTGGTAGTTTGTTTGTTTGTTTGTTTGTTTTATTTATTTTACTAGTACAATGATGAAACAAACATCATTGTATAGAAAAATATAGTTGAAAGTTCTAACTGAATTTGTCACATTTTCCATAAATTACTTGAGACACACGAGAAGGTAATCTGGTCTTGCAGTTTAATGCATGAGAAAGGGGAGACAAATCTAAGTAAGATGTATGTCTCAAAGGAAGCAATTAGATAAGGCAGACATAGTGTTCTTCTAATCCTATAAGGGACAATATGTGTCCTTATCTGAGTCCATGCTGACTGCCAATGACTTTAACACACAGCTCCCTGCGGCAGAAAAACAAGTTTGCCATTTCTCAGTATCTTGCTCCAAGAATAAATTTTACTGAGTTGGTTTTTTTCTTTCTTGAATGGTATATAAAATTTTAGTTTGCTCTGTCTTCGTTTTTCAAACATCAATACTGTAACAGAAGTAAGAAAATATTTAAAAATGCAATACAAAAAAATATTGAATAGAAATTTCAGTGGTATAGCACATAAACTTAGCAAAAAATATTTACAAAAGAAATTAAGAAAATGCATTTTTCTACCATTTGTAATTTTGGAATTAATCCCCAATGTATTCTAAACACTACAAGATCTTTTTAGGTCCTCCTAAAAAGGAACATTTATAAATACAGGGTACTTGATCATAGAATCATCATAGGTTCATAGAACGGTTTGGGTTAGAAAGGACCTTAAAGATCATCTAGTTCCAACCCCCCTGCCATGGGCAGGGACATCTCCCACTAGACCAGGTTGCTCAAAGCCCCAGTGAACCCTTCGAGGCACGGGGCATCCACAACTTCCCTGGGAAACCTGTTCTACTGTCTCACCACCCTCATTCTAAAGAATTTATTCCTAATAACTAATCTAAATCTACCCTCTTTGAGTTTAAAACCATTAACCGTTGTCTCTACACTCCTTGATAAAGAGTCCCTCCCCATCTTTCCTGTAAGCCCCTTTTAAACACTAAAAGGCTGCTATAAGGTCTCCCCGGAGCCTTCTCTTCTCCAGGCTGAACAATGCCAACTCCCTCAGGCTGTCCTCATAGGAGAGGTGCTCCAACCCTCTGATTCTCTTTGTGGCCCTCCTCTGGACCTACTCCATCAGGTCCATGTCCTTCTTATATTTGGGGCCCCAGAGCTGGGCACAGTACTCCAGGCAGGGTCTCACCAGAGCAGAGTAGACAGGGAGAATCACCTCCCTCAATCTGCTGGCCACGTTTCTTTTCATTCTGCCCAGGATGTGGTTGGCTTTCTGTGCTGCAAACACACATTGTTGACTCATGTCCAGCTTCTCATCAACCAACACCCCCAAGTCCTTCTCCGCTGCTCTCAGGGCTGCTCTCAATCCATTCTCTGCCAGGCCTGTATCTGTGCTTGGGATTGCCCCAGCCCAGGTGCAGTATGTTACACTTGGCCTTGTTGAACTTCATGAGGTTTGTACGGGCCCACCTCTCAAGCCTGTCAAGATCCCTCCAGATGGCATCCCTTCCTTCCAGTGTGTTGACAGCACCACATATCTTGGTGCCCTTGGCAAACTTACTGAGGGTGCACTCAATCCCACTGTCCATGTTGCCAACAAAGATGTTAAACAGCACAGATCCCAGCACTGATCCCTGATGCATGCCACTCATCACTGGTCACCACTTGGACATTGAGCCATTGACTGCAACTCTTTGAGTGCAACCGTCCAGCCAGTTCCTTATCCACCAAGTGGTCCATTGGTCAAATCCATGTCTCCAATTTAGAGACAAGGATGTCGTGTGGGACAGTGTCAAATGTTCGGCACAAGCCCAAGTAGATGATGTGATTTGCTCTTCCCTTATTCACCAATGCTATAATCCTGTTGTAGAAGGCCACTTGTCAGACGTGATTTGCCTTTAGTGAAGCCATGTTGGCTGTCACTGATCACCTTATTTTCCATGTGCCTTAGCATAGTTTCCAGGTGGATCTGCTCCATGATCTTGCTGGGCACAGAGGTGAGACTGACTGGCCTGTAGTTCCCCAGGTGTTCCTTTTTTCCCTTTTTAAAAATGGGGGTTATGTTTCCCATTTTCCAGTCAGTGGAAACTTCACTGGACTGCCACGATTTCTCAAATGTGATGGGTAGTGACTTGGCAAATTTATCTGCCAGTTCCCTCAGGACCCGCAGATGCATCCTGTCAGGTCCCTTGGATTTGCGCACCTTCAGGCTCCTTAGATGGTTATTACTTAATGCCAAAATACAAAAAATCACTAAACCTTGCTCCTTCATAATTAACCCAAGGAAGGAAGTACAAACAATAAGAAAAGGAAAGCACAGCAATCCCCATTTTATGCTCCTATTTTTATTCATAATCAGAAAAGTTAAACAGGGGGGTGGGGGTGGGGTAGTGGGAGAAAAAAAAAACAACAGTAATAACTATAAATCTTGTCAACTTCTCTTCCGTAACTAACAGATTTATGTAAACCATAAACGACAATAGATTGTAACCCATATGGCAAATGCAGGAACACTTACATGACAGTTTTCACAGAATCACAGAATCACAGAATTTTCAGAGTTGGAAGGGACCTCTAGAGATCATCTAGTCCAACTCCCCTGCTAAAGCAGGATTGCCTCGAGCACATTACTCAGGACTGCATCCAGGCAGGTTTTGAAGATCTCCAGAGAAGGGGACTCCACAACCTCCTTGGGCAGCCTGTTCCAGTCCTTTGTCACCCTAACTGTAAAGAAGTTTTTTCGTGTGTTGGAACGGACCTTCCTATGTTCCAACTTGCACCCATTGCCCCTCGTCCTGTCACTGGGACCCACCACGAAGAGTCTGGCTCCATCCTCTTTCAACCCCCCCTTTAGATATTTGTAAGTAATAATAAGGTCTCCCCTCAGCCCTCTCTTCTCCAGGCTGAAGAGTCCCAGCTCTCTCAGCCTTTCCTCATAAGGGAGATGCTCCAATCCCTCAATCATCTTGGTTGCCCTTCACTGGACTCTCTCCAGCAGTTCCTTGTCCCTCTTGAGCTGTGGAGCCCCAAACTGGACACAGTATTCCAGTTGTGGCCACACCAGTGCCGAGTAGAGGGGGAGAATGACCTCCCTCGACCGACTGGTCACGCTCTTGCCTATGCAGCCCAGGATTCCATTGGCCTTTTTGGCAGCAAGGGCACACTGCTGCACAACCTGCACAAAATTTGAATTGCAGTTTTACAGAAGTCTGTGGGTGAGTTTCAGTTGATCTTCACGAATCCAGGATTCATAGGGCCACATAAGCATTGGTACAGAGAGATCTCCAGAGGTCACCAAGTCCAGCCATTTGCCTGAAATGGCTATTAGACCAGATTTCTTACAGTGCGCTAGAGAGATAAAGTCAGAAAAAACGTATGAGTGATTTTATTAGTGTGTATGGACACATAGATTATAAACACACTATATATATAGTGTGTATATATATTATATATAAAATATATATAGGTATACAGATTTTATTTGTTTGTTTGTTCCATTCAAGATTTCATCTAAGGATTTCTAAGAGCTTTAAAAAATACTCCTTGGATATCAACATACTACTGGTAGGAAACCTGACCCATTTTACAACCTTGTTTCAGATTTTAAAAAAAATTCTTATTTTACTGTCTTTTGGAATAATAAAGCAAAACTAAACTATTTATAATGGTCATTTGCTGTAACTGAAATGCAAGTGAACAATATCCACTGATGATTTCTAATGACAAAAAAAATATTGAGAGGTAGATTTTCAAAAGAACTTAAACATTTACCAACATTGAAAGTCTGGTAGAGTTCCAAAATTAAATTAAGAGAACAAATTAAAAAAAAAAAAAAAAAAGGAATATTTTTACATAAAAAGTCATTGAAACAAACATGAAAAAAAGAACTAATGAGATGCATAATTATCTTTGTGAACTACACTCATGTTTGGTTCAAAGTTTTAGCTTTTCTTCATGACCCGATATTTTAAGTTGGAAATCAGGAGAGCCTAAGAATCTCTATTCTTGTCCATTTCCTCTCTTTCATCATGTGCATTTGTTTGCATAATATAGAAGAGCAGCAGGGCAGAGTAATTACGGCAATCAGTCTCTGAACACATTAATCTGCTCTAAACTGCAGGGAGTAAATGATGCAGAAAGAAATCCAGCAGAGAAATATTTCTTTTGTTTGTGGCAAATCTCATACCCAGAATAAATCAAGCAAGGGCAAATGTAATTTATGTCATGGTTGCCTAGATATCAGCAATTAAAATACCTGGTAAAGATGCTTGATTTGAAGAGGCTTATAAAGCATTTAGCTTATGTTAGTTAACGAACATGCTATTGTAAACAATAACAAAGGCTCTTCTTTGTTTACTTGTATGGAGAATAATTCTTGTTAATCATGATACTCTTCCAACAGAATGAAACTAAAGGTTTGCAATAGGAAATAATATTTTTATTTCTTCTTTCCTTTCATTCTTTCCATTCCTGTTCTTATTTTGATTCTTACTCTCATTTCTTCTGTGTACTTCCCATAAAAATTTCAAATCAGCAACAACAAAACTAAATTCATTTTGGAAAAAAATAATCAAAACCCACCTACATAGAAATGAAACAATGTACTGGTTTCAGATCCAGTTGATGGCATTTCACTGAATTCTTACTGAAAAAGAGTAAGTGTGAGTTTGTTTTTGTTTTTTTTTTTTTTAAATTCCTTCTTATTTTATTTTTTTTAAATTCTAATTGATTTTCATTAAACCTGCACAAAAGAGATCACGGAAGGAGGAAAAATGTTTTATATCAGAGTTGAAGATATAAAAAGTGTCATGAAATTTTTCATTTAGTGTCAAACCAGATGACTTTTCTATCTCCCTAGTTCTCTTTGATAACAAAGAAGCAGTAAAATTTTCTGCAATGTTCAACTCCCTACCTTCTAAAATATCTTCCCTGTCTCTAAATTTGCAGTGAAAAAGTTGTCCCATTACTGTGAGGGATTTTGTTTTGTTCATTTTTCTAGATAAAGGACAGCATGTTGTCTTTAGCTATTCAAGACATAACCCAACAAAGCATGGAGTACAGAATTTTGTTGAGTCAGTGCTCATATTCTGAGAATCAATTAAAAAAGGACATACTGTGTTCCTAACTTGGGAGAGACCAACACTGTCCCCTACTCCCCCCCATCACTAAAGCCAAATAATCATGTTTCTAAGTAAGGAACAGAACATTGAAGGGAAGAAAAGAATGTAGTAAAGGAGTATTAATGTATAGTTAATTAATTAATATAGTTAATATTTCTTTCAGGCCTTTGGATGTGCCTTGTGTTTTCTAGCTATTTCAGAAATATGAAAATGCTCACACAGGGCTAGTTATACATACATCTCATGTAGAGAGTTATAAAGCTTCTAATAAATGGTTTATAATAAGTAGCTTAAAGGAGGTTGAGTCCTGTGTATTCTCTCCTAACAAATCTGAATTTTCATGCTTACTTTACTTTAATTCATGTTTTATTAGATTTTGTTCTAAGTGTTCAGGATTTATGTAAAGTATTGTAGTGTTTGTCATTGTTTTCGAACAATCACTTGATTTCACTCTCCCTTCTGAGGTAAATTGAAACAAACAGAATAGGTAACGTCCTAAGCAAGGAAGACTGTGTCACATTAAACTGGTATGTCACTTTGATAAAACAGTTGATTTCCTAAACTAAGGAATACCAGTAGTCCTATTTAGACTTTACTAAACCATTTGATTGAGTACTGAATGTTAGAATAGAAACCTTTAGGATTTACATAAGAATTATAATGTATAAAATGAATGAGGAAATAAAAGAAGGGAAAGATAAGGCTGGAGAGAGGTTGCTAGTAGAGTTCCTAAACCAAATATAAGACTTGGAAAAAGCTGTAAACAATTCTTAATGACTACATTTGCTTCTGTCACAAATTTAAAGGAAGCACTGTCACTGCAGAATGATACCAGAATATAAAAAAGGGAAAATGGTATGATTGTATTGAGGATTGATTGTATAAATAAGACTAATTTTAACAGCAGAAAACACAAACTATGAAAGAAAATGGTGTTAAACCTAGGAATTCTTAATTTAGAAACAACAGAAGATAAATTTGTAAGGATATTAGTTAGTATTATATATATCATTTATAACTAATGTGATTCATCCGCAGCCAAGAAAATAATGAATAGATGACATATCAGGCATGGTACTTTTAGTAGTGAGTGCAATGCATTAGTAATACATAATCTGTAATATTTTCTACAGTTCTGTCACTTAAATTTACTAAGACCCAAGAAAGTGAATACAGACTATAAAACTAAAAGGCGTGCTTTCTCAGACAGCAAAAAAAAAAGGGGACTGTGCAGGAATATGATAGCTATATATGCATCTATACATCCAGTGGGGTAAATTTGGGAGGAAAAGAACACTCAAAAAATATTTATGTTAGAACTTAAAGAACAAAACTTTTTTTTTTTTTTTTTTATCTGGAAGGCCAGTTGGGCACTGGAAGAAGCCACCTAGGAAAATTCTGTCTCCAGCACAAAAGGGTTTTAAGAAGAGAATGGCAAAAATATGCCAACAATGATTTAGAACACCTGATCTTGTCTTGGGGCAGGAAAGCAGAGAAGATGATATATCCAGGTCCCTCTTTTGAGTCTCTGAAAAACTTACTTTGAACAGGGTATATTTTGTTTCTAACTCTTCACGTCAAATAACCGAGCCAAAAAAAAAAAAAAAAAAAAAAGAAAGAAAAAAAATGAAAAAAAGTTCCAGCTTGCAATAACTTGGGTTCATTCACTGTTTATTGCAGTGCTCCTCTAAAACCATGGTTCATGATCTACATCCTTCACTATCATTCCCTTACTTAGATCACTATGCTATGATACAAGATGGTGGGTCTAATGCCACATAAACCTTTCCCATCCTAATGTACAAACTGTACCATGTCTTTATCAGGATCGTGCTTCATCTATCCTCTGGTTAACCTAAATTCTGCTGAAATGTGAGTGTAGTGATAAGGACAGTTGGAGTAACTGCCTGGAGTTACTTGTGTCCCAAAAGTACACAAAACTTGATAAAAACCTTGTTGCCAAAGGTTGTATTAAATCTAACTTTACTGAAGAGTCATGACTGAAATAAAAAGGTATTTGCTCCATTGATAACTGTGTGCAGAAGTCTTAAAAATAATCAAATATAGGTTATGAGCTTTGTTCTTTGTGTAGTCTTGGCATATAAATAACAATATTAATGTATCGATAACTTTAGGAATATAATTCTGAATTTTTAATTCTATGCGCCTATGCATATACTGTTGTATTACATGAAAAGAAACACAAAAATTCTCATCTAAATGAAACTTCATAGAATCAATAAGGTGGCTTTATAAAGGAAAAAAAATATGGGATGAGGAAATTTCCTTATGTTTTTGACAAAGAAAATTCAAATATATTCAGAAATATGTTGTTATTGACTTTATAAGATGAGAAACTTCCGGTTACTATTAAAACCATTTTTCAAAGAAGCTGTTGGACTCAAAACCCTTCATGTTTCCCTGATATAAACTCTTACATACCATTGCCTATGTCACCAGCACTTGCTATACCAGCGTTTGTGATGCGGGCTGCTAGTTCGCTCAGCTGCCTGGATATCACCGGCTCAGCTCTGCGAACAATGCAGGTGACAGACCACTCACCAGAACTTGCTTGTCAGAGCTATCAGTAAAGCAGTGAATGAAGAGCAAGCATCAGACCCATGCGTCAGCTGTAAGATCAAACTCACACTGAAGGGGAAATACCATAGAAGACACCACAAAAAATGCTTAAGAAAAGCCTTGAGCTCTGTCAAGAACCACATTCAGGGGCAGTTTGATAAAATGGTTAGTTTATCAAATCACCATTTATGAAAGCATCATCCAAAGGCATTAAGACAAAAATATCAGCAACTATAACTGTTCAACATACTGTCAAACAAGAAAACTTAAACAGACAGTGATGTAAGAAAGAGGCACTGGGCAGGAAAAGTGAAAATCTTAAACAAAAGTGGAATCTTAAACAAGCTATGTAACAATGTTTGTATGTTAGGCTAAAACCGTCAACGGCCTTAAGATCAGGAATGTTACATCATTTTATACAAGGTAGTAATAGGCTGTTAACTGAACAAAAATAATTGGATCTCAGGCACAAACATTTCAAGAGTGCATTAAACCATCTGTTTCCCATCTCTGAGGAAGTATTAAATAAAATTTTACGTTTCCCACACAGAGCAGCTGGTAGCAACAACCAGATATACTAGAGTGTTTTACGTCTCCTGTGTGGATGTTTTGGGAAATGGCATCACGAGCTTAAAACATACTTACTAAGATATTGAGAGATGAATATGCTGTGAAAACTGACCTTTTACAGTTTACCAAAGAGCAATATGTTCAGTAAAGATATAGTGACATAGAATGTCTATAGATATCTATAGATACTTTTCTCATAGAATTAAAATAGTAATAATAAAAAAGAAGACCATTGACTTATATTTTATTTCTATAATACATAGTTATACTGCTGCACTTTTTGGAGTACAGTACTAAGTGTTGAAAATCAGTCTTCAGCTTTTGAATGTACAGAAATGTATGAAGTTTAAAATTAGGATATATGCTAGTAGTAATAGGACACTGAAGTCGGTATCTGCTTTTGGGAAGCACTTTCACTGCAAGCTGAACGTATCTTGTAGCAAAGGCTTTCTACTCTTACACCATTTGGATTCTTACTTTCAATGGGAGGACAGATTGGAGGGATTATTTCTCCCCCCAGAAAAAAAAGTAAGATGGACCTGTGTAAATCTGTAAAAAACAATTGCAGCTGGAAAATTGCAGCTTCAATTAGCAATTGAAGAAAGTGAACAGAGCTCTGACTTAGGAGAAAAACGAGTATCTAATATAAGAGAAGAGTGGCCTTTACAATCTTTGAGAAAACCAGGGAAATGAAAGTTGTGTTCTGAAGTTTTTAAATGTGTATGTACTGGCTACACAGTGATTTTTAAACTGGACTTTACAGGTATGTTTCAAGATACTGTTCTTACAGCAGTCCTATGTGTAGTAGATTCCGATTCACATTTTGAAGAATGGGTATGTCTTACACAGGCAAATGAAATTTACCTTGCAGTATGAATGTCCACTGGAAAGCCCCTGGACTTTACAATTTCTGTCCTATTTCCCAAAATAAGAGACAGGAAAAAGTATTTCAACTTCAAACCAAAGATTAAAGGTTTCTATTGTTTTGTGTTTACAGCCATAAAAAAGCCACCTGTCCACGGCAGTATATGCTTCAAACTGAGATATGCTGGAGGTTTTTTTTTTTCTGTTGTTCATGATTGGCTTTTCCCCATAAGTAAAAATACACATAAGTGCATAATACCTTCTGATTTCCAAACACTGTTTCGAAGAAAAATTTATAATGTTTACAGTAACATCATAAACTGCAAAAAGTGAAATAAAAGCACCCAATGAATAAGCCTGAAAAGCAGAGACAATTTCTTTTTAGAAACATGATTTCCCTGCATAGCTGGGAGAAAACATGGAGTATTTTAATCCACAGTTGTGCTTAGCAAGACTAGTTTGTTGTGGCTGAAAGCAGTTATTTATCTGTGCCTCATGGAACAGGAATCAGGTTTAGAGGACAATGGCCTAACAAAATGTTTCACAGACGTGGGAAACAATACAAAGTCCAGCTTCCTTCTAGGCATCTACTGTGTACTTCATTTTCCCACCATTAAAATGTTGGGGAGTTTGGGGATTAAAGGTAGAAGACTCTTTTAGGTATATTTATGTTTCATCTCTACCACATGTGGTTAATCTTTTATTTAGAATCATAGAATGGTTTTGGTTGGAAAGGACCTTGAAGACCATCTTGTTCCACCCCCCCTGCCATGGGCAGGGACACCTCCCACTAGACCAGGTTGCTCAAAGCCCCATCCAGCCTGGCCTTGAACACCTCCAAGGGTGGGGCATCCACAGCTTCTCTGGGCAACCTGTTCCAGTGCCTTACTACCTTCACAGTGAAGAAATTTCTTCCTAATATCTAATCTAAATCACAGAATCACAGAATTTTCAGAGTTGGAAGGGACCTCTAGAGATCATCTAGTCCAACTCCCCTGCTAAAGCAGGATTGCCTCGAGCACATTACTCAGGACTGCATCCAGGCAGGTTTTGAAAATCTCCAGAGAAGGAGACTCCACAACCACCCTGGGCAGCCTGTTCCAGTCCTTTGTCACCCTAACTGTAAAGAAGTTTTTTCGTGTGTTGGAACGGAACTTCCTATGTTCCAACTTG
>NW_009649320.1:2463799-2476305 GCF_000708025.1 Charadrius vociferus | reverse complement strand
ATCCCATCAGGGCCCATGGACTTACGGATGTCCAGCTTGGCCAAGTGGTCTCTGACCTGGTCCTCCTCAACTGAGGGGAAATCTTCCTCCCTCCAGACCTTCCCCCTTGCCTCCAGGGTATGGGATTCATGAGGGACAGCTTTAGCAGTGAAGACCGAAGAAAAGAAGGCATTCAATAACTCTGCCTTCTCTGTGTCTTCCACCACAAGAGCACCCATCTCATTCATCAGTGGGCCTGCATTTTCCCTAGTCTTCCTTTTCCTATTGATATACTGAAAGAATCTCTTCTTATTGTCTTTAACTGCAGTGGCCAAGCTGAGTTCTGATTGAGCTTTGGCCCTTCTAATTTTCCCCCTACATAGCTTTGTTATATCATGGTAATCCTCATAAGATGCCAACCCCCTTTTCCAGAGAATGTAAGCTTTCCTTTTGTTCTTCAGGTCCAGCCAAAGCTCTCTATTTAGCCAGGCTGGTTTTCTTCCCCATTGGCTCGTTCCGACGGCTCATTCCCCATCGGTTCGTTCTGAAATCTCCCCTCTTCCAGTTTGAAGCCATTCCCCCTTGTCCTATCACTACATGCCCTTGTAAAAAGTTCTTCCTCAGCTCTCCTGAAGCCCCTTTTAGGTACTGGAAGGCCGCAATAAGGTATCCCTGGAGCCTTCTCTTCTCCAGGCTGAACTACCACAGTAATACGAAGTTATAAAACTGTTTTAAATATTGGCCAATGAACATGTAGGCAATTTCTATTTTCACTTATTCTGGATTCACAGCAGTTCCAAGAGGCAACCTTTCAAACGAGCTGAGTAAAGGAAAGGTGAGAATGAAGCCAGTTTGCCTTCATGTAAGGGAATCTTCCCCTTTACGCTGATTATAAAGCATATGTCACACTTGGCCCAGTTGTCATACTTCTTACAAACAATATTGCTTAACAGTGGAACCACATAACACCTCTAAAGAAGTTACCTATTACTCTTTGTTCCTTTCCAGGGAACTATGGCAAACAGCAGTATTGCTGAATGCTTCACTTCATGGCTTTTAGTAAACTCAATTCAGAGTGCAGAATTGCTTCCTGGGAGCATACTGGATGGGGTTGAGATCAATGAGAGACCTGAGATGTGTGAGATGTGTAAGATATGGCTTATATTTAAGGACTGGGGTAAATGAATCAACTACACTGCTGAATGCCTCAGATCTACCTCATGAATTACTGCTTTAATGGGAAATAGTCATGCATATCCCTTAAGTTATACTAGGCTTGATGGAGGAGTAGAGTAGCATAACAAGTAGTAACTAATTTACAGATTTGATATGACACGTGGTGGATACTCATCATCTTCACACAGTTAATGATTAACCACTGTGTCCCTGTAAGAGTTATAAATAATTATTTCCTATTATCTTATAGTTTCTTTCTTGAGGGCTGTTCACATGTAAGTTTTGTCTCATCATTGGGATACAATCATATGATTTCTAAAGTTAATTACAGTAATGATGAGGATAACTAATTGAACTGAATTCTTTCCTGCTCTAAACAGACTGCATTTGATGGATGGATGAGCATAGAAATGGCTTTCTAGTAGTTTCAGGAAGTGAAAAATAAACTGTATGCACAGTTGGAACATTTTCAAATTTTCTTTCTGGCTTTCTTAATTCTTCAAAGGCAGGTCTGTTTGACAGTGTTGTACTCTTTGTTTTTCTCTTTAACAGGCAAAAATGATCACAAAGAGAAATTCATCCTAGTATGCATCCAGATACAATCCGTGACATTAAAAAATGCTAACAATAATGGGGAGTCCTAAATATCAGAATTTCTTGTGACTTGTTTGCTTCTTACTTGGACACAAAATTAAATGCACAACAACTTACTAATTAGCAGCAGGTATTTGCATCTACTGATCTGCACTGTTGTGTTTGTGTTTGTATTTTCTGTAGAGTTAAGTAGGAACTTTTACAACATTTTAAAGAGATTTAGCTCTGCATTTGTGACCCTATTTCAGGACAGAAGTGGGCTTGTAAAAGAGTAATCAAAGCAGACGTGGTCTCAGGCTAAGTGACATCTGTGGTCATTTGGAAACCCAAACAATTAGGTAACTACATTTGCTACATTTTTCAACTTCAATTCCAAAAATTCACTGGTAATTCATCTGTTTTCTATGAGAAAATACTGCAGTGTCATAAAACACCTCAATATAACAGACACTCCATTTCCATATACATCTGTCTTTACCAATCAGACTCCCATTTCAGCATTGTTGAGTACATATGGATGAGAGAGGATTTTAAAAAGAAATGCACATGGTGTTATTGATGGATTCAAGGAATGTTAGCCTTCTCCTCAAACTACCTTCTGATCTGGACAAAAGAAAGAGTTACTCTGGGCACTGACCAGCAGAACAGAGACAGTTTCTCCTCCTGCTACACAGGAGGAAAAATCCAGGCTGGCTGCTGCCAAGGAAAGGTGTTATGTGTGTGGAGTGATGGAAAAACAGCAACAGCAAAACTCACTTTCCAGCACTCCTCTTCTGGTAATATGCTTTGTTATTCATACTGATGAGAAACGTGAACCAGTTCTGAAAGTCTTGAGTACTACCTGCCAAACAAGGGTCTAAGTATTATGTTCTGGGGAAGGGAAAGACCAGAATATTACTTGATTTCTGCTACAGGATTCATCAGTTGTTTCTGAATGTCACATGTCATTTTTATGACATACATTTATTTTACATTTACATGGTGCATAGTTATTGTTAAATTAGGAATGTTTTACTTCCTTATGCCCATCATGACCAACAGTCATGAGTCTCAAGTAAATTCACATAGCAATTGAAAATAAGGCAAAAGAAAGTGTTCTAGCCTGCAATCCAACTCACTGAATTGCTTAATCTTAGGCATAAAATTTATTAGATTTAGTGAACAGATCCCATTTTGGCCAGGAATCACAAGGCTCAGTGCCAGTTCATTATTCTTATCATTCAATCATAAAAACTGGTATATGCTATTAATATGCTATTCACAGACACTGAATGCCAGAAATAATCCTAGTGTTAAACAAGACTTCTTGCATTATTCATGATTTTCTCTGTAATATTATTTTTTGCATCTCAGAGAGAAACAAGCAGTAGTGCTACTTTGGGAAATAAGTCACATGCAACAGCATTTATCTTCTAGGGCCATCTGATAAAACTTCTAAGCTTTGATATAATTAAAGGCAAAGGTCTATGTTATTGCAATGTTGAGGTTAAATCTTGTGTTGAAAAACTAACTAAAGTGACCAAAAAAGTACAACAAAATCTCTTCTTTAAGATCTCCCTTCTAAGGCACTTGACCCTTAACACAAGGTTAACCAATCTATGCCATAAAGCAAATATATTTTGTGGAATATATTTTTAAAAACACAGATTTTAAGCAATATAAATGTCATCTGACTCAGAGTTAGTCACTTGGCTATTGTGATTAAAAATCTGCAGTCAACAGCACAGAAGCAACACAGCTAGCATGAGATCTAATCTTTGAGTCTTCAGTCCAAATGATCTTGTATCACTCAACTGACTGCCAGTATATTCTACCTAAATCTACAGAGTTATTCTTACATTCCCCTGGCCAGCAGAACCACATTGTACCTGTTCCTATGTCCCGTAACTCAAATTTTGTTTTACACATGACCATATTTCACAGAATCACACAGAATGGTGGGGGTTGGAAGGGACCTTTGGAGACTGTTTAGTCCAATCCCACTGACTAAGCAGGTTCACCTAGACCAGGTTGGACAGGAACACATCCAGGCAGGTTTTGAATATCTCCAAAGAAGGAGACTCCACAACTTCTCTGGGCAGCTTGTTCCAGTGCTCTGTCAACCTCAAAGTAAAGAAGTTTCTCCTCATGTTGAGATGGAATTTCCTGTGTTCCAGTTTGTGCCTGCTGCCCCTTGTCCTGTCACTGGGCACCACTGAGAAGAGTCTGGCCCCATCCTCCCTTTAGATATTTATAAGCATAGACAGGATCCCCTCTCAGTCTTCTCCAGGCTAAACAGCCCCAGGTCTCTCAGCCTTTCATAACAGAGGTGCTCCTCTGCCCTAATCATCTTTGTAGCCCTCCGCTGGGCTCTCTCCAGTAGTTCCCTGTCTTTCTTGAACTGGAAGGGGCAGAACTGGACACAGTACTCCAGATGCAGTCTCACCAGGTCAGAATAGAAGGGGAGAATGACCAATAGAGGAGCAGGATGACCCCTATTTCTAATACATAAGTTTGAAAACTCATTAGCTTTCTCACTGGGACTGCAAATGTAGTATTTAAGACCTGTAATAGTAGTAGTAGTATTATTTGTAAAAAAGGAATGCATTTTTTATTATTGTGATTATTTGGTTTACCTCATTGTTAGTGCAATCAAAATCAATTGATATATGTCACTATCTGTATATATTTAAGAAGTCTGTAGTTTAGAGTCTAATTATTTTTAACTCTAAGTATCAAGGAAATTTCATCTTGGAAAGTCTTTTTATTTGTTTCTCTTTTCCTCCAGAAAGTCAGTATTCATTAAGCAGAAAAAATTAATAACTGAAAGGCATTGGTGCAGAAAAGTGAAAAAAGAGCTTCTGGAAAGTAGCTTTCATGCTCTGAACAAGCTTTCTGTTTCAATTTCTTTTCCTTCCCTCCCTCCTATTTTGAAATCATTGGAAGTATAAGGTTATTTGTGGTGTTATCAAATGCCTCCTGCCATACTGACTGTGATGTATTTCCTAACCTTTACTCTGGCTTTGACTGGATGATCCCAGCCATTGTATCAAGGGAACAGCTCTTCTGCAGCAAAATTAAATTTGGTCATACCCAGTTGTTTGGTTCCACATTGTGATAAACCAATCAAAAAGTTTATGCATTTTTATTAGAAGTAAGGAAACAGTGAAATTCATGGAATCAAAGGAAATTTAAAATATAAAAAAAACCCTGCTTATTTGCCAATATGTTGTTTTTTCCCATCTTAGCTGTTGACTCGTTCCAACACATTCCTAACATAACTTTTGCAGACATAGATTCTAATGTATTTCTCTGTCTTCTTTTGTGACACTAACTGTGCAATGTCATCAGATAAACACATTTCTGGGTATTTAAAAAGCTGAGCAATAGATCACTGTGAAAAAAAAAATAGGATAAAGATGGTCAGGTGCTTATTGTTTTAGTTCTGTACGACTGTAGTAGGATCATTTGACAGTACCTCATCTAGTTGCAAGTGAACCACACTAGACATGCAAAGCTATCATCAGCACTGAAATAAAACAAAAGGAAAGGGAAAAGAAAAAAGAATATAATATCATAACTATATTGCATAAACACTCCTGCTCAATATTTTTTTTGACTGTAATCCTAGTTTTTATTACCTATAACATCTTCAAAATCAGGAAAAGACTAAACCAGAATATCACAGAATTTAGGCTGGAATGAAAACACATTAAAAAAAGACGAAAAGAGAAGCTGATAACTTAACGTAGGAGATTCCCTACCTGTCTTTTGAAGGAAAGGCATATCAAAAAAACTCTTTTTTGTATCAGTACATTTAGCAACTAAATATTCCTGAAAACTGAATTCCCATTTCCTTTCAGACAGAATGAATTGAAGAGCCATCTGGAAATCAGTGAAAAGTCTTTTATTTCTTTTTCATTTGTGTTTTGTAAGATTTGTAACAGTCAAATGTACTTAGCAAAAGTTAATTTCAAAGAAGCACTTGTAAGTTACAGTTACTGCCAGTTGCTGCCTGCGTTCATGCTGAAAATCACTTTATTCAATGTCTGATATAAGCGAGTGTGACCATGTTTGTTAGTGCCTATACAGTTTGCAATAGCAGAGCACAAATGCCTGCTGAAGTTGAGCCCACCACATTTTCATCCTGTGAAGGCTTCAAAGTCTGTTTGGAGTCAGACAACTGTGTCGACACCATGCTCCAGCTACCCCATGCCTGTTAGTGCTTTCCAGTAGAATACTCCCGCTTGCTTTCTGCACACCCAACAGGCAATGGGTAGTGGCTATGCAAGCCATACACTGACTACCAGTGTGCGGTCTGAATTTATCCAGAGACACGTCTGAGAAAGCTTGTGATCAGAAATAGCTATATGTCATAACCATCTACATTTCTGCAAGGAAAGTAAGCCCTTGGCATTTATACAAACAGTACCTTGTATCTCACTCACACTCAGATAAGTCTGAGCAAAAAGTAAAGCAATTGGAAGGCTATCAAAAAGATGTAATACTGTGCATGCGGAGTATAGGGAAGTTGGTTGGATGTTTCTGAGATAAGTGGCAACTAAGGTCAAAATTTCCAAGTATGTATTTGGGTACCTAAGTGAAACTCTTTCACTGCATAGTGTTAAGAAGCTTGTTCACTGTTCCTTTCTGTGCCGGCCTGTGACTGGGACACATTGCATAAAGAAACTTTACTAAAAGTCTACAAAATTTATATAGTTAGTTATACGAGGGGTTGGAATGTCTTTCCTGCCTCAGTCAGCCCCCATTTTGCTCCCCTGATTTTAAGGATGACTGAGGGCTGGAACTGGATTTCTTGATAAGGGTCTCTCAGCCTTAGGGCTTTGAGAGGTGATATTTCAAGGCTGCTACCAGCCAGAGGCAGTGGTGGTTTCCTACAAAGATCCCACGTAGTCTTTTGTAATGGGGAAAGATTAAATCTATCTTATGCACTTGATGAAGTAAGAAAAAAACCAGAACGTTCAGCTTTTTTAAACTCAACAGTGTTGGTCCCAAGTAGAGCTAAAGACAGCCCTATGCATCTCCTGCCTGATGGCAACAATGGCAACACACTGCTAAAGAAAAAAAATATTTCACCAACAGAATTGTGAAGCTGGGTCTAGGACTTGCAAATACTTACAAGATGCCCAATAAATCTGCATTTTGAAAAGCTGGAAGATGAGTTCTCTGAAATGAAGATATTTTTCTTGGTTTCCCAAATGTTACTTTTTACAGTAGGATGCTACAGAAGGTAAATTTCAACATTAAAACATGACATGATGTCTTGGAAGAGCATGTAAAGTCTCAGGGCTGCAGGGAAGCCTGTAAATGGCTACAAGCAAGCCAACAGGAAGCACAGGTGGAACATGAACCTTCATTAGGTCATGGTAAAACATTAGGACACACAGCGCACCCACTTCCATCACTAAGCACTTTTGTCAAGGAAACATTGAATTTCCAGCCATTTGCACCAACATGTAACTAACCAGGAATTAAAACACATTGTGAAGTCAGGAGAACAACAACGTGATATGGATAAAGCTACAGTGTCAGCTCTGTCAAGGGAAGCTGAATACAGTGGTCTTTGAGGACAAGGGATTGCTCCTTCCAGGTCCACTGGAGCCAGAGTTGCCTATCACTCAAATCGAGTGGGTTTCTCACACTCCAGCCCCATGCAGCCAGGCTGCTGCAATTCCATCTCCCTGGGTCCGATGAGCAGTGAGGCTGAATACGTATTGCCAACAGATACATACACACACAAAATATAGACAAGGCTGGCTGCACAAACCATCACATTAGACAGGGCTGCAGACCAACATTCCTGCAAAATGGCAGGGGCAGCAACTGACAGCCCCTGGCTGGGCTGAAACGGGGCCCTGGGCAGGGTAGGGATAACCCCAGTATGAGGCTAAGTAGGGACAGCCAGGGCTCGTGGTGCCCTCAGGGCCCTGACAAGTATAAAGTGGAAGTAACTATTTCTCTGAATTTTTACATATATGCTTAAAGGTCATTTGTCCTTCTACTAGAGAGGTAAATAGTATCAGGAGTAATTACGTCTCTCAACTAAACAAGGTAACAATAAATGCTTACAATAAGACGTACAGTTCAGTAAGCCAACTCTTAAAATGTACATGCATCACTAAGTTTTATGCTCAACAGATAGTGTTTAAATAACACACATATAAGGAGAACATTTCTATTACAGCACCAACCATCAGAAAATAACATTACTATTCTTGAGTCTTCTACAAAAAGTGAGACTCTAATGGCACTCATTTGACATTAAATGTGATCCACTCCTGGGCTAATAAAGAAATTTTCAGTATTAATGAAACTAATCCAACACCACAGATTTCTGCCTGCTCATTACAATAATTTATTCATAAAGTGTTCAGTTATTCCTGTGAGGCCATGGTGGAGAGTTGTACCCAGCAGAGACACTTCTTGGAGCACTTCTAAACTGTTCTCCAACCTCCCTCTGGCTTTTTCCCTTGCAGTCCCTGTTAACCTTCTTCAAGCAGCCAAAATCTGCAAACATGAGCCTACTCTAACATTTTCTAAAATGAGTGCATGATCTGTGGGGACACAAACCCTTAATTCTTCACATTTATGTGTTTTCAGTTGAGAGTTTCTCTGGCTGTCATACAGTTTGTAAGACAGGCTGAGGGAATACTGACATAGAATTAAAGCCAGGGTTTATTAGTAATTTGAAAAGATTTGTTAAAACTGTTCATACCTTCTTGCTGGAAATACCAGCTAGAAGTGCATTTGAGCAGCTATTTTCAAATAATCACTTACAAGAAAAAAAGACTGAGAATCTGGTGCAAAGTTGACGTAAGAAAAGTGTGACCAGCAAGACAATAGGTTTGACTATGAAATCAAAACAGAAAAGTGATGTTGCAATAACTTAGATCACCTAACATGAACATTTTTAGGTCGACTGTCTGTGTCTTCCATTCCCATTCCCATCTGGTCATGGGGTAACCGCTCCATCTCTCAAAACTTCACCAGAAAATTTACTTGTTGCCATCACTGCTCGGTGGCAAAGATATAACAGGGATGACAGTGGGTCTCCTTACCCCAGTTTTACCAGTAGACTGGTTTTGGCACCCTGCTGATCAAGAATCATGCTGCTGTGAGTCTTTTTCCTTGCATCTAATACTATTCCCCTGTACTTGGCACTGGTGAAGCCCCACCTCGAGTACTGTGTTCAGTTTTGGGCCCCTCAATACAAGAAGGACATTGACGTGTGTCCAGGGAAGGGCAACGAAATTGGTGAGGGGTCTGGAAAACAAGTCTTACGAGGAACAACTGAGGGAACTGGGGTTGTTTAGCCTGGAGAAGAGGAGGCTGAGGGGAGACCTTATTGCTCTCTACAAATAGCTGAAAGGAGGTTGTAGCGAGATGGGGGCTGACCTCTTCTCCCTAGTGACAAGTGATAGGACGAGAGGAAATGGGTTAGAATTATGCCAGGGGAGGTTTAGATGGGATATTAGGATTTTTTTTTTTTCACTGAAAGGGTTATTAAACATTGGAATAAGCTGCCCAGGGAGGTGGTGGATTCTCTATCCCTGGAGGTGTTTAAAAAAAGGGTAGATGTTGTACCTAGGGACTTGGTTTAGAAGTGGTTCTGTCACGGTAGGTTAATGGTTGGACTTGATGATCTTAATGATCCCTTCCAACCTCAGCAATTCTATGTTTCTATGATTCCTTGCAGATACATTGAGAATGCAGATACATACATATGTGTCCATTAGCTGCACTCCCAGATCCAGGTGCTTAAACATTTATAATGACAGTGCTAAGTGTCACTATGCCTTAAAATAATTTTTGGTTCCTGGCCAAAGTGTGAATAATGTTCTAGCACAAGAGTCGTGATTGTTTGAAACTGTGTAAGACTGTCTCTTGCTCTTTTTCGCAGTCTGTTATGCTATCCCTTTTACTTTTTTTATTCTTAAGTCAACCTTTTTAATAGTTTCTTATTATTTTTTGTAACATTATATTGGAATTACCATTGTGGAATGCAGATTAAACAATTTTTTCCAGTATTTTGCTTTATCCTGGAGCGCTGGACATCAAACAATTGATTGATTTCATTCTTTTTTTGCACTGAATGAACTCATAGAAAAAATAATGTGTCAAATCTGAATTCTTCATGAGCTTTAATTCTCATGACATATTTTAAATTTACACCTAAAACCCAAGAATAAAATGCTGTCCTTTCTGAAATGAATAGTAATTCTCTCTTGGGTCTGTCAATATTAACCTTGAATTATAAGAATGCATACAAGAATTATATTACTGAAATGAATCTTACTTTGCAATGGGGTGTAGTATCCTTAAAAGATACCACAAAGGAAACTTTAGGAGAAAAAAATATTTCTCTTCCTAAACAAATTTTCAGAAGAACTCACTTAGCATTCCTAGCTGCAGAACTAATAGCCTTACTCTTACAAAAACTTCCACAATTAAGGAATTAATCAGTGACATATTAGTCTTGATTAATATAAATCAATTCTTTACTCAGTGAAGCCTTTTAGACTATTCTAACTGAATTCAGCTTGATACTATGCTACTTTTTTTTTTTTTTCTCCTAGGAGTATATCCAGCTTTAGACTACTCAATGCTAAATCACTCTTCACTATTATCCCTTTTATTTCCTACCTGCATCCAGGCTCCCTCACCTGACCTTGAGAATTTTCTGTGTCCAAGGTAATCCCTTCGCTCCCATGAATTTAAGAGGAATTACTGCTGTACAGATAAAGCTTAGAAATAGCCAATTAATCTGCTCAATATCTTTGATATTTTAATATAAATGTAAATTTATCTTACTTCACCTTCAGTTGATATTTTTCTATTTCCTAAAAAGCTAAGTGTCCGAGGGTTTCATCTGAAGAAGTCTACTGTTGATGTTTCAGTTAGGTATCTAAATTAAGTGGAATGGACTACGGCCTAAAAGTTGGCTTTCCCTGATGTTGTTCACACTTCTGACACACATTAAACCGCTACGTTTGGAAAAATATCTTTCCATTCTGAGCTTCTTCAGAAGAGGGTGAGCAGGTAGCAAAATTGTACTACCTATAAATTGTTTATTATTATTTTAGCTGTAAGAGCTTCTTTAGGCATAGGAATCCAGCCTTGTCATATTGCTTAACAGTCTGCTGAAAGGCACTTTGAGAGTATGCAGATCAAGGTAGGATAAGAACTTGATGGATTAGAATATTATGTCAGTAATCAAGATAGATTATCTGCTTCTCAAAAACTTCCAAAGAAGAGATCTTTTATAAACAGACAGACAAAATAATGGGACAAAACACTGTGTGTCATATCCATAAAAACATCAAAAATGGGATTTGGGAGGAAATGGATGCTTGAATTCCAGAACTCACTTTAAAAATCCTAAGAGTGTTGCTACAGAAATAAAGGATTAAATTAAATGAAGGAATTTTTTTGCTTGATTATACCAACTTTTCAACATCATGGAATGCTACAACTTCAGAACTTACAGGGTTTGATCCATACAATGAAGAGCAGCAGGCAAAAGAGGGTTGCAAAGTAAACTCCAGGGATTATACCTTATTACTGGACCTTTTGAGTTTCCTTTAACTAGGGAATAACTTCCAGAATCTGTTCAGGGGCTTCATCTTTTGTTTTTGTTTGACTTTTGTTTCTGTGAATATTATTGCTGTTAAGTGTTTGGGAATTAATAACTCTATCCCACATTGTGAGACTGTCATGTCATCATTCATTCCAAATTTTAGGCACCTGTTTTATTTATGGAGTTGTGTAGTGGACCTTTTGCGATCTAGAAAGAGTTCATTGTTAAACAGTGAACAACTGATTGAAGATTTGCAGTCAATATTTCCCAAAATAGACAGCCATAAAACACATCCATCATTTGCAGTCTTTTTTTGGATGTAAACATTTTACTGTATTTGTATATAAAATGTTCAAAATAGCAAAGATATAAACTCAGCAGTAATATTTTAAACATACTCTTGGTTGCCTGCCACTGATGACATTTTTAAGAAACTGTATGCATTGATTAGTTCCCATGATAACAGAGTTTATAAATTGATTTAAACAGTGATGAGTGACAGACTGGCTTTTTCTTAAATTGTCTCCAATGGTTATTTGAACAGATCCTGTTGCTAGAAAGTCAATGGCAAATGTTATTTTTTAACTACCATAAGCAAAGCCTCACCTCTCCGTGCAGCACTTGTTAAATCCCCTTTAAGCTTCCAGCAGAGCTCTAATAAAGTTTACCAAATCTGTGTCATTTGAGCCAGTGCATCCTTATTAGTTGTTGTTCCATCTGGGCTAATATAGTCTGTTTTCCCTTATAGTAAATTATCATCAGACCAGGACTGATAACATGCTTGACCTGTTATGGTGTATGAGGTAGCTCAGTTACTTCTTGCAATGTAAAATATCACTGTTCTACCACACATTAAATTATATCACACGTATATGTCTTGAAGTATGGAGATGAATATAGTCTTTTACAGCTTTCACCAAAATCAAATATTCAGAAATTGCTCAAAACCAAGGACTTGAACACCAAATAAAGCAGATATTTGTCAAATTTGGCTCTGTTACATAAATAGCTGTTCAGCATGCACTGGTAGAAGTATGTAGATCCAAACTCATGAAAAAACATAACACAAAATCTACAATTTTTATTTAAAAAGTCAAAGCTTAAGTAATATAAATTAATGTCTGGGAGAAAATTATTAGAAAGAATGGGGGGGGGGGGGAGGCAGGGTATTTTTTTGCAC